>NC_143069.1:24532121-24683636 GCF_052426305.1 Pelodiscus sinensis | reverse complement strand
TCTCTATCAACAGATTCTCCTCTAAGAGAAGTCTCCCTGCGATTTACGTGCATCTCCCCACCAATCGGCTTTCCCCCATCTCTTAGTTTAAAAACTGCTCTACAGCCTTTTAAATGTTTAGTGCCAGTAGTCTGGTTCCACCCTGGTTTAGGTGGAGCCCATCCTTCCTGTATAGGCTCCCCCTCTCCCAAAAGTGTCCCCAGTTCTTGATAAATCCAAACCCCTCTTCCCTACACCATCGTCTCATCCACGCATTGAGACTCTGAAGCTTTGCCTGCCTACCTGGTCCTGCGCATGGAACTGGAAGCATTTCCAAGAATGCCACCATAGAGGTCCTGGATTTCAGTCTCTTTCCTAGCAACCTAAATTTGGCCTCCAGGACATCTCTCCTACCCTTCCCTATGTCATTGAGACCTACATGTACCACGACCACCGGCTCCTCCCCAGCACTACACATAAGTCTATCTAGATGCCTCTAGCATTTTGTCTCTTTTGCTCTCTGTTTCCCTCAAACACTGCTGTGGATGTCCCTTTAGGCAGATTCCTTATTCATGGGAGAATAGGTTTGTTGATTCTATAGCCCCACTCTAGCCAGGCAATCAGGTACATTTCTATCCAATTAGGCTTTCTCTGGGGAAGCTAATTAGTACTAGTAGTTACCAGAGTGCTGACCCCAAGTACAAGCTCTCAGCACCCTGTCACATCTCGCTGGACATAGGGCCCCAAAATATCCATTAGTGATCACTAATCTCTCTGTGTCCCAGCTTTTGGGGTCTGATTGTGAATTTTTTCCATATTACTGTACTGTGCTAGTGCCCATACACCTTGCAGATAGGAGAAAGTGACTGCAAAATGTTGTCCATAGCAACACTAGTAATATGAGATGTATGAGACTGAAATACCTCCTGGGAATTAAGTCCTTCCAAAAACAGTGGTCCCCAGGATACTGTCAATGGATGAACTGTCAATGAACAACAGACCTGACAAGTAACTGGGGTTTCCTGACTGCTTAGGCTGTGCCTTTCTATTGGTTACTACAGTTCTGTGCCTCTTTTCCCCCAGGCTTTCTATTGAAGCATTAGAGGCTGTGCTTCTCAAGGCTATGAATGAGAAGCTGATACGAACTCTCTGGAAGCAGAAAACTTGGATGCTTCTTGAAAATCCGCAGACTCACCACGAGGGGGTGTGTTTGCTGGTGAGGTAAGAGATCTAGGAGACAGCACTTCATCCTCAGGGATCGGCAACAAATAGAGTGACTGACAGGGAACTTTCAGGTATAGCTTTGTGCGGGGTGCCCTGGGTGAGAAACACAGAGCTTCCATGCGTAGGTTTTAGAGTTGTATGGTCATAGCAGCTAAGCTTTTGAAGTGCACAGTCTGCCCCATAAGTGGTTCCTTTTGTCTTCCAGGGTTCTGCAAAGATCTGGACTAATAACAGTGGAGATCATACAGAGCCTCCTTCCCTGGGTAAATTCCCCATCAGAAAACCAGCGAGTCACCAGCACAGCTTTCTTTGCTCAGGTATGAGCAGTTCCACCATTAGGCTGTTATCTGTTGTTTACCTTTCTCTGAGGAATTGTACAGTTCAGTTCATAGGAATTCATTTTAGATAGTAGAATGTGTCCTTTATAAGGAAATCTCATAAGGAACTTCATTACACCTTTCTTAATCATTTTCTCATTGTTATTTTTGGGGCCTATACTAGCCTAGCCTAGCTGCCTATTCTAGTTGCTGGTTAAGAGAGAGTGAGCAAGATATAGATAGGCTACGTCTACATTGGCAAGATTTTGCGCAAATAGGGTATGTCTACACTACAGCACTAATTCGAATTAACTTAATTCAAATTAGTTAATTTGAAATAAGCTAATTCGAATGAGTGCATTTAGACCTAAAAACTAATTCGAATGAGCATTTTGCTAATTCGAAATAGCATGTCCACATTGAGTGGACCCTGAACCGAAGTTAAGGCTGGCCAGAACCAGTGCCGTCAGGGCATCAGGTTAGGACTTAAGGTGTGGAGCTGCTTCCTCAGGCTAGCCGAGGGCTGTGCTTAAAAAGACCTGACCCCCACCCCGGACAGACAGTTCTCAGGATTCCCCGCTTGCATGTCTAACTCGATGGGGACATCAAAGCAGTCCTGTCTTGGAGTGCCCTGAATGCCCACACTCGGCACATTTCAGCACTCGACCATCAGCCCGGCTGCACTTGCCGCAGGCTGCCATCTGGGGGAGGTCAATCAGGGGGCTATCAGGATCCAGGAGGCCCTACAGGAAAGCTTCCACCCCGAGGAGCCCGCAGAGCCACCCCAGTCCTCCCCATCGGGGGCTCGTGCCCCATTCCTCCCTCACCTCCTTCCACTTACCCTTCCCGAGCCCCCTCTTCCTGATGTAAAAAATAAAGGACATGTGTTCAAAAATAGAAACTCTCTTTATTTAACAAAACTGGGGGCGGAGGGGATTAACCTCTGGGGGACTGGGAAAAGGAGGTGGGAGAGGGGAAGAAAGAGGGTGGGAGAGGGGAGGTGGAAACCTGGGAGGAGGGAGCTGGAAGGGGGAAGCCAGGGGAAGAAGGAGGAGGGGAAGTATCAAACTATGGTACGCCATATCTTCAGAACTGTGTACAGATGTGGTCTTCTCACCTCAAAAACGATATGGCCTTGGAAAGGGTTCAGAAAAGGGCAAGTACAATGATTAGGGGTTTGGAACAGGTCCCATATGAAGAGAGGCTAAAGAGATTGCGACTTTTCAGCTTAGAAAAGAGGAGACTGAGGGGGGATATGATAGAGGTCTATAAAATCATGAGTGGTGTGGAGAGGGTGCATAAAGAAAAGTTCTTCATTAGTTCCCATAATAGAAGGACTAGAGGACACCAAATGAAATGAATGGACATCAGGTTTAAAACTAATAAAAGAAAGTTCTTCTTCACACAAAGTTCTTCTTATAGTCAACCTGTGGAACTCCTTGCCACAGGAGGCTTTGAAGCCTAGTACTATAACAGAGTTTAAAGAGAAGTTAGATAAATTCATGGAGGTTGGGTCCGTGGAGTGCTATTAGCCAGGGGGTAGGAATGGTGTCCCTGGCCTCTGTTTGTGGAAGGCTGAAGATGGATGGCACGAGACAAATGGCTTGGTCATTGTCTTCGGTCCATCCCCTCTGGGGTACCTGGTGTTGGCCGCTGTCGGCACACAGGCTACTGGACTAGATGGACCTTTGGTCTGACCCAGTACGGCCATTCTTATGTTCTTATGTACTAAGCGCAGGGCTCAGGGTCGGGGGTCTCACTGGAACAACTTGATTTTCATGCAAATCTGCTCCTGGGTTTGGATGTGGCCTTTGGTGGCCAGGCTGGCAGCTATCCTGCCCTAGACGGCTGCATTCCTGTGCCTAGTGTGGAGGTCGTGGACGCTGGAGGCCTCCCCCCAAACCTCGATAATGTCCACGATCTCTGCACTAGACCAGGCAGGCGCCTGCCTCTTGTGGCCCTGGGCAGGCTCCTAGGAGCCGCCAGCCTGGTCCTGGGAAGAGGCGGAGGGCTGGGTGGCAGCAGGTGGCTGGCTCATGCCATGCCAGGTGCAGGGTCTGCTGGCTGGGTCCTGGCAGGCTTGCCGCTGGCACAGGCACTGTAGCCAGACCATGCCCCTTTAAGGGCTCTGGGGCTGGGAGAGGGGCAGAAAAGTTTCCCTGGTTTGGCCCAGAGTGGCCATCAGGGCAACCTGATTAGGGTTAGCCTCCAACTAGTTCGAATTAAGTGGCTACACAGCCCTTAATTTGAACTACACAATTCGAACGAGGCGTTACTCCTCGTAGAATGAGGTTTACCTAGTTCGAATTAAGCGCTCCGCTAGTTCGATTTAAATTCGAACTAGCAGTTTGTATGTATAGCCGCTATTAAAGTTCATTCGAACTAACGGCTGTTAGTTTGAATCAACTTTGTACTGTAGACATACCCATACTTTTAACGCAAGAGTTTTTGCGTTAGAATATTTGCGCAAGAGAGCGTCTACACTGGCATGTGCTGTTGCGCTAAGAGGCGCTTTTCTGCAAAATCATCCGTGCCAGAATAGACGCTCTCTTGCGAAAGAAAGCTCCGATGGCCATTTTAGCCATTGGGCTTTCTTGCACAAGAAATTAATGTGGCCTGTCTACACTGGCCTCTTGCGCAAGAACAGTTGCACAGGAGGGCTTTTTCCTGAGCGGGAGCATCATAGGTTTTGCGCAAGAAGCACTGATTTTAGACATTAGAATGTCAGTGTTCTTGTGCAAGAACTCCCCACCAGTGTAGACAGGCAGCTGCTTTTGCGCAAAATCATGCCAATGTAGATGTAGCCATAGAATTTGAATTACTAGACCTTTTCTGACAATTCCTAGGGCTAATACTGACCAACAGCTCCTGATTTTGGTCTAGCTCAGCAAATCTTCTAAATGAATCTAGTGTCCTAATACTATAAAATAAGCAACATACAAATACATTAACATCTATCTTAGATTCTCATGAATGTAGAATAATAGATTCATAGATCATTAGAACTGGAAGGGATCTTGAGAGGTCTTCGAGTCCAATCCCCAGCCATCACGGCAGGACCAAGCACAGTCTAGATCATCCCTGACAGGTGTTTGTCTAACCTGCTCTTAAATATTTCTAGTGATGCAAATTCCACAACCTCCTGAGGCAATTTATTGCAGGGTTTAACCACCCTGACAGGCAGGACGTTTTTCCTGCTGTCCAACCTAAACTTCCCCTGATGTAATTTAAGCTCATGGCTTCTTATCCTATCCTTAGAGGCCAAGGAGAACAATTTTTCTCCATCTTCCTTAAAACATCCTTTTAGAAACTTGGATTATCTGAGTACTTCAAAATGAGAATGTAGTATCTGAGTGCCTCAAAACTCTTTAAAAGTATGTATCCCTACAACACCCCTGTGAGGCAGGGAAACACTATTAGTCCCATTTTGCAAACAGGAAACTGATGCACAGAAGGCCTAAGTGACTTGCCCAACATCATCTAGGAAGTCTTTGAGGGTGCAGGAAATTGAACTGGAACCTCCTAAGTCCTAGGCTGCTGACCACTGGAGCATCCTCCCTCTCCACAGCCTTGCTATAACGTCTGTGTCATATTTCACATTTACGCTAAGTCGCTATTTTAGAGGCTCATCTGGTGGTTCTAGGAATCTGTTTGTGCCCCCAAATCTTTCTACACCCCACCTAGGAAAGGAGTCACAAACGTGGGTTTTCAAGGTCTGCCTAGAGAGGCCTCATGAAAGCTGCCAATCAGAGCCCAGCTGGCTCAGATCTATGGAGCTACAGGGCTTGATTAGGTCAGTTCCTTTCAGGAAGTGGAGGGCCAAGAAAGGATGCTATTCTCTGGCCAAACCAATTCACAGGGGTTTATTTCAGGCAGCATTTTCTGAAGCTGAATTTGCAGAGAGAGAGTCCTTACGAGCCTTCAACATATAATTAGAGGGAGAAACTGAAAGTGGCCCCATAGGAAGAACCCAAGGAAAAAGTAGCAATAAACTGAAATGAAGCAATGACTCGCTGCTATTTCTAGGTTGGAACCAAGAGTAGTGGGCAGGCCCAGGTTCCCCAGTGGCATAAACCCGATGAAGGGGACAAGGCTTATGGAGAGGTTGAACAAAGAACAGAATATAAAGGGTCCAGAGTTGGGGCTGAAGACCCTAGTGAGGGCAACAGGACCTAAAAGGCATTTGTTTGGACTTTGGGACTTGGCCAGAGGGCTGAGCCATGGAAGACTCACTAAGATCGACTGGCAGGATGCACCTGGGCGAGAAAAGGACTGTGGTATCAAATGCAGTCACTGAGAGGCTTTCAAGGGATGAGCAATCCCCCATTATAGTGCCTAAAAGGAAAAAATCCATGTTTTTAACACAGTACTCATTCATATAGAATAATAAATTACAGTGTATTACGTGTCTCCTCAAATTATATTCGCTATCTTAATGAACAGATTAGAGCTAATGGACATGTTGATTTTATTTCAGCTAATGACTGATCCCATACTCAGGGAGAAGAAGATCCTTAAGTCTGTGTTACATATATTAGAAGAAAGGTCACGGGACAATAACAGCATTGTCCGTCAAATGGCTGTAAGAGGCCTAGGCAATTTAGTCTATGGGGCACCTGAGAAGGTAAGATAGAATACTGAATACAATGCAGCATAACTAGAGAAACTAAAGGAAACAATTGCTCAGGATTTACAGAGGCCATGCACAATGCACTAGGCCAACTTCTGCTCTCTCATACCCCTGTAACCTCTTTGCAGTCAATACACAGCAGGTTTGTTCCCTTGGTAAGCTGGGCATAAGGAAACAATATGGACTTAATATGATCATATGTAAATGTATACTCCCAGGAATGAAGAGTGTAGGCTTTATTTCCAAGATGAGAGATTCTATTCCAGGAAACAGAGACACTAAAAAACTCAAATCGTGATAGATAATCAGCTGAACGTAAGCGCCCAGTACAAAGCTGTGACCAAAAGAGCTGAGGTGATCCTCGGAGGCATAGACAGAGGGATTCTGAATAAGAATAAAGAAGTTATTTTACCTCTGCTTATGGCACTGGTGTGAGAACTGCTAGAATACTATGTCAGGATCATGCCTGCAATTCAAGAAGGATGCTGATAAATTGGAGAAGAGTCACAAGAATTTTCAAAGGGCTAGAAAATGTGCCTTTAGATTCAATGGGGGGGGGGGGGCGGGGAATGAAGCTAAACTAATTCAGACTGCTAGTAAGGCATACATTTTAATGGTAATTTTAATCATTGGAACCATTTACCAAGGGTTGTGGTGGGGTCTCTATCAGTAGCAACTTTAAAAACAAGATGGGCTGTTTTTCTAAAAGAGGTGCTCTAGTCAAACAGACATTATTTTGGGGAGGTTCTGTGTTGTGAAGGAGGTCAGACTGAATGATCACAATGGTCCCTTTTGGCCTTCAAATCTAAGTAATTAGAAATCTAATAGGGTTACATAGGTGTAATATGGCACAGAGTTTGGCTTATTGTAGCTAGTACCTGATGTAAAATATAGCTATAGGTCACTAGGGGGCAGATGAAATTCCCACTGCTTCATAATTGCTAAAAAAAACATATTAGAAATGTGGTTAGTGGAAAGTGTTTTTTAATGTCATACGTCTGAACAGGTGAAAAAGTACAAGAAGTTTCTTCTGGAGGCACTGATCAGGACTTTAGAAGACACTTTCAGTTCTGAAGTCGTCGAAAGCATGAAGGCACTGGCCAAAGTCCTAAAGGAGCTGAAAGGGAAGGACATAGGTTCTTCCTTCAGAGACCTCACCACACAGATCCGGAAGTACTTCGATAATGTACGTGAACAGAAGCCTTCAACCCCAGTTCAGCTGACATTGATGAGGCTCCATTTACAATGCATGATGTGTCCTCACTGGGCATTGTTCATGTCAGAATGAAGTGATTTTAGGCCTTAGGGAAGAGATGTGTTTTATGGAGGAGCAGAGAATTAAGAAAATGAGGATGCCATCCCTGCTCCTTCAGTCTCACCCTTCTGTTCATCTTTATTTCCAATGAGAATGGCAAAGGAAGTATGAATACTAGATTAGGTAGCTGCATAACAAGGAAAATGAGCATACAGGGTGTAATAGACTGTTTTGGGCCTGCTCCATACGATTTTTACGTCAGATGGTTGAAATTATTCCATTTTGCAGAGAAGTTTGAGATTTCAAATTTTGGTTTTATTCCTATTTGGGGGACACACCCCCCAGCCCAAATTTCAAAACTCTTTGTGAAACAGTAATACTATTCTCAACCCAGCTCTACTGGGAGCCTTGCCTGAGGGCAGTCTACTGGCAGACTATGCTGGAGACAGGGAACCTGGAAACACTGGGAATTAGAGGTGCCAGGGTGCACATTTCCTGGCTCCTTGTCAGCCTGCCAGACAGGCTGTTCTGAAGGTGAGGGCCAGGAAGCCCAAGATCCCAGTCAGCCTGCTAGATGGGTCACCAAGAAGCTGACCAAGTACCCCTACTTGGCTTCTGGAAGAATTTTGTCAAAATTGAACTGTCTTCAAAGTATTTTGATGAATCAACACATTTGGCCCAAACTTGATTAATTCTAGTTCTTCTAAACTTCTGTCGTTGGAATCACTCTACTCTAATGTAGAAGAGACAGCTGTGCTAGATACATGATGTGGTTATCTCTTCGTTACCAACCTCTGTGGCTTTCTTGGCTATAGGAGGACAACACTCTTCGTGCATTGGCCTTTGTCCTTTTTGGTATCCTGGCCGGCTCTGCAAAGAGAAAATGGAAGGACTATTTTGCCAAGCAGGTTAGACAGAGCTGGGTCACGCTTCTGCTGCACCTGCAAGATCCAAGCCCTGAGGTTTCAATGGTAAGAATGACAGTGACTTAATTACTAAGCAAAAAGAATCTTCCTCCTGATGCCAGGGGAGCTCTGCTATTCCTTCCTGCAGTGGAGACCTAAATTCTTCCCTCAGTTCATTGCCCTCCTTTTGAGTCAATCCCAGACAGGCTGGTCCTTAGCAGCCAGGGTTGTCTCACTGGAGTTCAGGATAGGTCATGGGTCTGATCCCAAGAGTTCATTCCTGCCTATCTCTGCACCCCACGTTCCTGCCTCCCCACAACAGAGGAAAGGCCACAGCTATGCCTAGTGAAGCAGCTTTCATAGCTACATCCGTTCTGAAAAAACATTGCTGCTATCTCCAGTTTTCAGTATTATAAAATCATAGAACCATAGGTTTGGAGGAGACCTCAGGAGGTCACTGAGTCCAACCTCCTGCCCAAAACAGGACCAGCCTCAACTAAACAATCCCAGCCAGGGCTTTGTCAAGCTAGGACTTGAAAACTCTAGATTTAGAGGTTCCGTTGCCTCCCTAGGTAACCCATTCCAGTGCTTCACCACCTTCCTAGTAAAATAGTTTTTCTGAATATCCAACCTAGACCTCCCCCACTGTAACTTGAGACCATTGCTCCTCATTCAGTCATCTAGTACCACTGAGAACAGCCTCTCTCCATCCTCTTTGAAATCCCCCTTCAGGTAGTTAAAGCCTTCTATCAAAGCTCCCCTCACTCTTCTCTTCTGAAGACTAAATAATCCCAAATCCCTCAGCCTCTCCTTGTAAATCATGTGTTCCAGCCTCCTAATCATTTTTGTTGCCCTCCGTTGGACTTTCTCCAATGTATCAACATTTTTTAAGTAATGGGGTGCCCAGAATTGGATGCAATACTCCAGAAGTAGAATCCCTTTCCCCCTATTAAAGTCATGCTGGCATATTTTCTGTCTATTACTTCAGGGGAATCCCTTTTATTCTTGGGGTAGATGAGCAGTAAAGGACATGAGTTCCATTTGAATGAGCACAATACGTGTTATGGAACAATTCAATGGTGCAACCCTCTTTTTCAGGAGTGCAGAGCTACATTTCATCTCTGTGCCCCATTTTTGGGACTGAAGAGGCTCCAAACTATACTTAATGAGCATCTTAGTTGGAGAACCGAGCTGAACCCTGAGGAGCTCCAGATGGATATCTGCAGACACCTTGTGAGTGACCTATAGAATTATATGAGATTATTGACAGCATAGGCTTGTGGTGTAGAAGCAGGGGGAATGTGTGATGGGCAATGGAAGTATCTATGGGTATGTCTACGCTACAAAGTTAGTTTGAACTAACGGACGTTAGTTCGAACTAACTTTCATAGGCGCTACACTAGCGCTCCGTTAGTTTGAATTTAATTCGAACTAACGGAGCGCTTAGTTCGAACTAGGTAATCCTCATTCCAGGAGGATTAAGCCTAGTTCAAACTTACTAGTTCGAATTAAGGGCTGTGTAGCCCCTTAATGCGAACTAGTGGGAGGCTAGCCCTCCCCAGGTTTCCCTGGTGGCCACTCCGGCCAACACCAGGGAAACTCGTATGCCCCCGTCCCGGCCCCGGACCCCTTAAAGGGGCACGGGATGGCTACGGTGCCCATGCCAGGTGCAAGCCTGCCAGCACCCAGCAGGCAGACCCTGCACCTGGTGCGGATTGAGCCACCCACCCGATGCCCCCCAGCCCTCCCCCTCTTCCCGGGACCAGGCTGGCGGGTCCTGGGAGCTTGCCCGGGACCGCAAAAGGCGGGCTCCCTCCTGGGCTAGTGCGGACATCGTGGACCTCGTCCACGATCTCCGCACTAGGCACAGGAAGGTGGCCGGCTAGGGCAGGAGAGCTGCCAGCCTGGCCACCCAGGAGCAGGAGTGCATGAAAATCAAGGTGGTCCACTGAGACCCCCGACCCTGAGCCCTGAGCTTACAATGGCCATCCTGGGTCAGAACAAAGGTTCATCTATCCCAGTAGCCTGTCTGCCGACAGCGGCCAACCCTAGGGACCCTGGAGGGGATGGACCGAAGACAGTGACCAAGCCATTTGTCTCGTGCCATCCCTCTCCAGCCTTCCACAAACTTTGGGCAGGGACACCACTCCTACCCCCTGGCTAATACCACTCCATGGACCCAACCTCCATGGCTTGATCTCACTTCCCTTTAAACTCTGTTCTAGTTGTAGCCTTCACAGCCTCCTGCAGCAAGGAGTTCCACAGGTTGACTCTGTGCTTTGTGAAGAACAACTTTCTGTTACTAGTTTGAAGCCTGTTACCCATTCCTTTCCTTTGGTGTCCTCTAGTCCTTCTTTATGGGAACTAATGAAGAACTTTTCTGTATGCACCCTCTCCACCCAACTCCTGGTTTTAGAGACCTCTATCCTGTCCCCCCTCCGTCTCCTCTTTTCTAAGCTGAAAAGTCCCAGTCTCTTTAGCCTCTCTTCATATGAGACCTGTTCCCAACCCCTGATCATTTTAGTTGCCCTCCCCTCTGCCACCCTCTCTCTTCCCCTCTCCCACCCCCTTTTCCCAGTCTCCCCCAGTTTTGTTCAATAAAGACAGATTCAATTTTTGAACACAATTGTCCTTTATTTTGTACATCAAGAAGAGGGGCTAGGGAAGGGTAAGTGGAAGGAGTTGAGGGCGGAATGGGGTACGCGCCCCCGATGGGGAGGACTGGGCCTGGCTCTGCGGGCTTTTGTGGTGGAAGCTCTCCTGCAGCCCCCCAATTGCCCCATCTCCCCAGATGGCAGGCTGCGGCAAGTGCAGCCGGTCTGATGGCCAAGTGCTGTGATGTGCCCAGTGTGGGCACTCCGGGCACTCCAAGCCAAGACTGCTTTGCAAGCGGGGCACCCCTGAGAACTGTCTGTCCGGCGTGGGGGTTGGGACCCTTTAAGCACAGCCCTCGGCTAGCCTGAGACAGCATCTCCACGCTCTTAGTCCTCCTCTGATGTCCTGCCGGCACTGCTTCCGGCCATCCTTAAGCCCGGTTCAGGGTCCACTTAATGTGGACATGCTAGTTCGAATTAGTAAAACGCTAATTCGAGCTAGTTTTTTAGTCTAGATCCGTTAGTTTTAATTAGCTTAGTTCGAATTAAGTAATTCGAACTAAGTTAGTTCGAATTAACGTTGTAGTGTAGACGTACCCTATTAGAGTGGGATACAGGACTGAGGGTGAGAGGAATGTAAATCTGCCATAGATTCCCACTTTCCCCACTTCTACACAGCCTCCTGTCCTTTCTTTTATTTACTTGTTTAAATTAAAAAAAAAGTCTGAGTGAGTCCAATAACTGACAGCAGTGGCAAGAGGAACACAGACTGTTTACTTGTGGTTTGTAAAGGCATGTGTTGGCAGTCGAAGGGCATTTCTAGCCAGAGAGAGCTCATGTGTCCCTGATTTTCTCTAGGCCAAAGAGAAGGCTGAGCTACTGGAGAACTTTTACAAAAGCACCATCACATACTTCTGCAGCAGCTGGGAAGAGATCCGGGCAGTTGCAGCCAAGTTAGCTGGTGAGAGAAAGTGTGCCGTGTCCCTTTTGGTATTCCCTTTGAGGTAGACAGAAAAAGTCCCTGTGTGCAGCACTGAGCTACTATTAATCTCTCCGTGCTGTGACTTCTCATGCATAAATGGAGATGTTAATGTTCTCCTACTTCTCCAGTGTGGTGTTAGGAGGAATTTGTAATTTGCAATAGAATGCTTTGAGATGGCGCAGTCATTTAGTAGCAGAGGCTGGCACACTGTCACGTAGGGTATGTTTATTCTCCGATCAAACTAGTGTGCTAAAAATAGAGTAGCTGTGGCAGGAGTAGCAGGAGGGGTTAACTATTCCAAGGATGATCCCATCCAAACCCAAAAGTCTGTTCTCAAGGTGGCTAGCTCCTCCGACTGCTTCTGTCATCTGACCTGCACTCTATTTTTAGTAGTCAGAGTTAGTGTGGACTCAAACTATAGACCTAAGCTCAGTGTTGTTCACTGTTCCTTACTGGTGCTTCATCACTGGGAGGTAGGCAGGCCACCGCCACACAGTGCCTGCTGTTGCAGGTTCCTGATTGCCTTGCCCAGGAAGCACTAGATTCCTCCCCTTTGGCCCTGTGCCATCCTTTCCTTAGCACACCCATGCAAGCCAGGCAAGCATTGTGGCCTAATTAATGTATCCATGTGAGATCCTTGCTTAGTACGCACTTATTCCTGGCCCCAGCCCTTTGTTCACACCACTAGATTAATACACTATCCTAGTATATCTCCACTAACTGACAGCAGTGGCAAGAGGAACATAGATTGTTTAAAGCAAATGAGGTTTTATGTAAACATTCTTAATTTTTTTCTCTTCTTCTCTTCAGTGTGGACGCTAAACTTTTCTAGTATTTTCTTGCCTACAGCTCACCTTAGACCCACAATAGAAGCCAAAGGGCCAATGTTATCACCTTGCACTTAACAAGAGAAGGTTTTTTATTGATGTTTATTTTACACTGCTTATTTAGGCATCATCCTGGAACATACGGACACCAAGAATATGAAATGGCTGGACATGGAACATCTGTTGACCTGTAAGTAACAAATACAGGTGAAATCCTATTCATTAGTGAGTTATAAAGAAATTTAGCTGACAAGCAAGCAGTAACTGATACCACAGGTGTGAAGTGCATCAGCCACACATCAAAGGACAGATTCAGCTTTAGTCTGCTCTGAAAGAGGTACGTCTACACTACAGCGTTAATTCAAGTTAACTTAATTCAAAATAGTTAATTTGAATTAAGCTAATTCGAATTATGCATCTATACACAAAACCTATTTCAAAATAGCATTTTGTTCTTTTGAAATAGCGCGTCCACACTGAGTGGACCCTGAACCGAAGTTCAGGCTGGCCGGAACCAGTGCTGGCAGGGCATCAGGTTAGGACATAGTGTGTGGGGCTGCTGCCTCAGGCTAACTGAGCTCCGTGCTTCACGGGACCCTACCCCCACCCCGAACAGACAGTTCTCAGGGTTCCCCGCTCGCTTGTCTACCCCGATGAGGGAGAGCAAAGCAGTCCTGTCTTGGAGTGCCCTGAGTGCCTGCACTCGGGACACCACAGCACTCGGCCACATGGAGCCAGAGCTGCCCCTGGGCACACCGGTGCGTCTCGTAGGGTTGTTGCCATCAGCCCAGCTGCACTTGCTGCAGGCTACCGTCCGGGGAGTCCATCGGGGGGCTGTCAGGATCCAGGAGGCCCTGCAGGAGAGTGTCCACCCCGAGGAGCCCTCAGAGCCACCCCGGTCCTCCCCACCGGGGGCTCGTGCCCCATTCCTCCCTCACGTCCATCTACTTACTCCTCCCTAGCCTCCCTTCCTGATGTCAAATAAAAGACATGTATGTTCAAAAATAGAAACTGGGTTTATTGAACAACAGGCTGAACCTCTGGGGAGACTGGGAAAAGGAGGTGGGAGAGAGGAATAGAGTGGGTGGGAGAGGGGAGGGTGAAACCTGGGAGGAGGAAGTTGGAAGGGAGAAGCAAAGGGAAGAAGGGGGAAGGGAAGATCAGGGCCCAAGGTTGGGGGTCTCACCGCACCAACTTGATTGTCATGCAAACCTGCTCCTGGGTTCGCATGTGGCCTTTGGTGGCCAGGCTGGCAGCTATCCTGCCATTGACGGCCGTGTTCCTCTGTCTAGTGCGGAGATCATGGATGCTGGGGCATCCCTCCCAAACCTGAATAAGGTCCATGATCTCCACCCTGGACCAGGAAGGCACCCGCCTTCTCCAGCCCCTGTCAGGCTCCTGGGTGCTGGCAGACTGCTCCTGAGGAGCAGTGGAGGGTTGGCTGCCAGTGCCTTGCTGGCTCACGTTTTGTGGCTACTGGCTCAGGGGCCCCGGTGGCCACTGCTGGCTCTTGGCTGGTAGGCTTGGATCTGGCACGGGCCAGGGTCTATCCCTTTAATGGCTCTGGGGCCAGGGGGAGAGGAGAGGAAGTTTTCCTGGTTGTGCCCAGAGTGGCCACCAGGGCTCCCTGGGAAGGGCTGGAGGCCCCCTATTTTGAATTAATTGTCTACACAGCACTTAATTTGAAATAGCTATTTCAAATTTGGTGTTACTCCTTGTAGAATGAGGTTTACCAAATTTGAATTAAGCGCTCTGCTATTTCGAATTAATTTCGAAATAGCGGTTTGCATGTATAGATGCTATTAAAGTGAATTCAAAAGAACAGCTGTTATTTTGAATTAACTTTGCGGTGTAGACGTACCTGGAGGAAACTGCAGCCAGTGTGATATAAGTCAGTGCATCTCCTGGCTACCCTGGCAATGCCTCTTCCCAACCTGTGTGATCCACTCTTTGGGCTCCATCGGCTCCCTGGGAGCCACTTTTTGCTACCCCAAACTCCACACCATCAGATTTATTTCTGTCAGGAGATGTAAAATAACTTAAAAGCAGAAGCTATTGAGTCAATGGAGCACCTTCCAATTGGATGAGTTTCTGGTAGGGTCAGGGTCTCCCCTCTCCCCCCTCCTCCATCTCAGTTTGGAGCTTGGAAGGATCCCAATGGAGGAACCTAAAGCTTTGTTTGTACAGAGAGCTTCTGTAGCTTGGTACTCACTGGTACTAAATCTCCAGCTACTGCAGGCATAGGTGACTATATGAAAAGTGAGTCATATTCTCTGTAATTCCAGCTCTCCAGGTCCTACAGAATGACCCAAGTCCCATTGTCCAGCTGGTGGCAACTCAGGTCCTAAGAGACATCTGACCTGGATGAGTGCTCGGGGAATGAAGCACAGACAAATAGAAGAAAGAGCTCCTGCTTCTGTTTCCAGCTTGCACATCATATACTTGGGTGGGAAGCTAGACTGAACGCTATATCTGCTAGCTGTCTATGGGGTAGGGGAGTAGTATAAGGGCCCTACCATCAATCAAACATTAGCCCCGCCCCCTGACCCTGGAAGTCCCCCCCCCCCGACTCCCCGGAAGTCCCTTCTCCCTTGTCACTGGCAGTCCCGCCCCTGGAGGGTAGTACATCCGGGTCGAGAGGGACAGGTGACCGGAAGTAAAAAAGGATGTCATGTGACCCCGGTTAGGCCCGTCCCCTGTCACCGGAAGTCCCGCCCTTGGGGGTAATACATCCGGGGTCAAGAGGGGCAGGTGACCGGAAGTAAGGGGTGTCATGTGACCCCTCTAAGGACTTGCCCCTCCTCCCTCTACCAATCAGGAAGGGCTTTCTCCGTAGGAACGCCCCGCGAACCGCTTTGACCAATCGGGGGGCAGTTACGGGAACGGATGACCCGCCCAGAAGTGGGTCGTGTGACCCCTCTAAGAACTCAACCCGCCTCCCTCCACCAATCAGGAGGAGTTTTTTCCCTGTAGGACCGCCTCGTGAACTGCTTTGACCAATCGGGGGGCAGTTCCGGGAACGGATGACCCGCCCAGAAGTGGGTCGTGTGACCCCTCTAAGAACTCACCCTGCCTCCCTCTACCAATCAGGAGGGGTTTTTTCCCTGTAGGACCGCCCCACAAATCGCTTTGACCATTCGGGGGGTGAAGTTCTGGGACCCGTTGACCAGACCGGAAGCTGGTCGTGTGACCCCTCTAAGAGCTTCCCGTGACACCCTCTGTCAATCAGAGCATAGCACTTCCCCATAAGTTCTAGCGCCACACAAAAGAGGCCATCTTGTTCCAAGATACAGCTAGGACACCGCAGCGGCACGCCCACGCTGTCTGAGCACGTTCCGCTCAAGCAGAGGCGGCAACAATACCTGCAAGAGTCGTCATGACTGTATACTGTGTGGCAAAACTCACAATAATTTTTCGCTCCGAACAACTTTTTCACATCCAGAACCCCATAGTAATGCTCATCTCCGCCAAGCGCCGCGCGCCCGGGGCCGGCGCTCCCCCCGCAAGCGCCACGCGCCGCGCGCCCGAGGCCGGCACTCCCCCTGCCAAGCGCCGCGCGCCCGGGGCCGGCGCGCCCCCCCGTGCAAGCGCCACGCGCTATGTGCCCAGGGCCAGGTCAGCCCCGAGCACCTGGCGGGTGCATGCAAATGCCCCTGCGGGCGCCATAGCGCCCGTGGGCACCGTGTTGGGGACCACGGATCTACGGCAATAACAGTATTTAATAAGATTTCCAAACACAGTTCAGCACATAGGCCCTGGAGCTTGCAGTTTATACCCTCTGGAGTCCAAGTCAAACAGTCATGGTACCGCTGGGCTGGCGCATTTATGACACAACCCTCACAGTCCTCAAAAAGCTTTTCCCTAAGACAGTGACTAAGGACGGTATAAACACTAATGCGTACAATAGAGCGCATAACTTTTTTACGCTTATGATGTGGCACTGGCTCAACTAGGTCAATGCACAGCCACCTCCTGAATTCTTCATGGCCGTCATCCTAGGCGTTCTCTTCAATGCTTTGTATCGGTGTTGAGCAAAAACAAGGTGGGCCCGGTTCGTCTTCCTCGTCCGATGCAATGCTGTCCTGGGTCTGACGGTCAGCTAGAAAGGCATCGTCAAGCTGTCAAAAGATTGCCAGAAAGAAATAATGTAAGACGCTCTGGTCATTTTTTTTTTAAAGTTTACAAAATCCCGGATTCCTAACCCCATGATGCCCCAACTTCGATCTTTCATTTACCTATTTGGCTTCTTTTCCATGCGTCTTGTCCGACTCCTGGGAGCCATGGGCACCTTCTTCCTCCAGGCTATCTAGCTTGTCTGGCTGCATCGTGAGCGGTTGGGTTTCGGTGTCAGATATTGGTGTATCCATCAGCGGGTGGGTCAAAGGGCTCCCTTCAACTTCTCCTTCCTCCTCGGAACTGTCGCTGATGTAGCGCTTTCTTCTCGGCACCAAAACAAAGTTGGTGAAAGAAGCCATGTTACTGCTCAGCGTTTGCACGCTCTCTGAAACACGCGCTCTTGGAACAAGATGGCCTCTTTTGTGTGGCGCTAGAACTTACGGGGAAGTGCTATGCTCTGATTGGCAAAGGGTGTCACGGGAAGCTCTTAGAGGGGTCACACGACCCGTCTTCGGTCTGGTCAACGGGTCCCGGAACTGCACTCCCCGGATTGGTCAAAGCGATTTGTGGGGTGGTCCTACAGGGAAAAAACCCCTCCTGATTGGTAGAGGGAGGCAGGGCGAGTTCTTAGAGGGGTCACACAACCCACTGCTGGGTGGGTCATCCGGTCCCAAAACTGCCCCCCGATTGGTCAAAGGGGTTCGCGGGGCGGTCCTACAGGGAAAAAACCCCTCCTGATTGGTGGAGGGAGGCGGGGCAAGTTCTTAGAGGGGTCACACAACTCACTGCGGGGCGGGTCATCCGGTCCCAGAACTGCCCCCCCGCTTGGTTAAAGCGGTTCGCGGGGCGGTCCTACAGGGGAAAAACCCTTCCTGATTGGTTGAGGGAGGCGGGGCGAGTCCTTAGAGGGGTCACATGACACTCCTTACTTCCGGTCACCTGCCCCTCTTGACCCCGGATGTATTACCCCCAAAGGCAGGACTTCCGGTGACAGGGGACGGGCCTAACGGGGGTCACATGACACCCGGTCAGCTGTCCCTCTTGACCCGGATGTACTACCATCCAGTGGCCGGACTTCTGGTGACAGGGGAGAAGGGAATTCTGGCGGTCAGGGGGCGGGACTTCCGGGATCAGGGGGCAGGGCTAACGTTTGATTGATGGTAGGGCCCTTATACTACTTAGGGGATTCCACATGCCGGGGGAATTCACTAAGGGTGGCTTTAATTGGCATTTAAGCATCTAACTGTGGATTTTGGTGATTTCCTTTAGATATCCAGGGCCTTTAACTGTGCTTGTATTGTCCAGTCTCATAAGTTGCTGAGTGTCCTCAAACTCCCTCTGATGATATTGGGAGTTCAGAACACTCTGCCCTTCAAAGAAGGTACTCAGCAGATATCATTCGTCCTCCAAATTTAGAGGCTATGATCCTCCACCTCATAGAAAAAGTTTCCTGAATAGTTAGGTTTCTAGTCTCTCTCAGCACTTTACTCTTGCCCTCCTGGGTTCTGGGCCTATGAGGAGTCACCAGACAACAGTTAGCAAAGGAGGGTAAAAGGCTGAGGGGGTCTGGGATATCATTGTCTGTGGTTCTCAATGGGGAGAGAATCTTCCTGTGATGGCTGAATATGGGAAGGGGATCAGTGTTTTCCCCTGTTGAATTGACACTTTCTGATAATTCACTATATTAGGTAATAGGAGGTCCCCTAATCTTGTGGTGTTTCCTGTTTTGGAGATTGTTTTCCATTCCATATCCAGCAGCTTAATCCCAACCCATATTATTATATTTATTAAGGGGCATTGTACAAATGCTGATGACTCTTTAAGTTTATTTCTCAGGTGCTGGCCATGCTGTGTCTCACAAACAGTCACCTGTAAATAACCCTCCCCTGTAAATAATATAGTGTTTGTATTTACTGTGCACATGTTTCCAATTAAACTCTTTGAAGTATCTGTTTCAATTACTCAGGGGCCTGATTTCTTCTTTCAGAGTATGTCTACACTACAGCATTATTTCAAAATATCTTATTTCGAAATAGCGCGTCTACACACAAAATGCATTTTGAAATAGCGTTTTGCTATTTCGAAATAGCGCGTCCACACTGAGTGGACGGTGAATCGCATTTAAGGCCGGACAGAATCAGGTCCGGCAGGGCATCAGGTCAGGAGTTACTTTGTGTGGCTGCTGCCTGAGGCTGTCTGAGGCCTGTGCTTAAAGGCACCCCCTTGGACAGCCAGTTCTCAGGTTTCCCTGCTTGCTTGCCTACCTCCATGAGGGACAGGAAACCATTTTGTCTCTGTGTGCTCTGGTTGCCTTCACTCGGGACATCACAGCACTCTGCAACGTGAAGCCAGAGCTGCCCCTGGGCACTCTGGTGCTTTTCGTGGACGCGTTGCTGCGGACCTGTCTGAACTTTCTGCAGGCTGCCATCTGAGAGGTCCATCAGGGGGCTGTCAGTATCCAGGAGGCTCTGCGGGAGAGCTTCCATCCTGAGGAGCCCTCAGAGCCTCTCTGGTCTGCCCCACTGGGGGCTTGTGCCTCATTCCTCCCTCACGTCCTTCCACTTACCTCTCCCTCAGCCCCCTTCCTGATGTCAAATAAAATACACGTATTTTCATGAACACAAACTATCTTTATTTAACAAAACCCCGGGGGAGAGGGGGGAGAATGAAACTCTGGTGAGACTGGGGAAAGGAGGCGGGAGAGAGGAGAAGAGAGGGGGGGGAGAGGGAAGGGGGAAAACTTGGGGGGAGGAAGCAAGGGGAAGAAAGGGGAGGGGAAGGTCAAGGCTCAGGGTTGGGGGGCTCTCCAGACCAACTTGATTTTCATGCAAACTTGCTCCTGGGTTCACATGTGGCCTTTAGTGCCACGCTGGCAGCTATCCTGCCATTGACGGCCGCATTCCTCTCTCTAGTGCAGAGATCATGGACATTGGGGGCAATCCCCCCAAACCTGAATAAGGTCCATGATCTCCACCCTGGACCAGGAAGGTGCCCGCCTTCTCCAGCCCCTGTCAGGCTCCTGGGAGCTGGCAGACTGCTCCTGGCGAGTGGTGGAGGGCTGGCTGCCAGTCTTTGCTGGCTCATGTTTGGGGGCCACTGGATCAGGGGTAGTGACTGCTGGCTCTGGCCTGGCAGGCTTGGAACTGGCACAGACACTGTGGCCAGAGTCAACCCCTAAAGGCTCCGGGGAGGGAGGAAGGAGAGGAGTGATCTTGGTTGAGGCTGGAGTGGCCACCAGGGCACCCTGGGAAGTGTCAAAGTCAGACAGGACTCACAGATTTGGCAGACTGCTCTGTTTATTTCAGCAAAGCTTTGCTAAAATGCATTCAGAAAATGTGAGTACCATACAAGGTTCAAACCCCTTGATTTTATACAGTCAAAAGGCCAAGTTAACAAGATCAAAGGGTGTGGCAAAACTTCACATTATTAGTGTGGTTAAGTATCTTCATTTCAATATCAAGCACACAGCAATCTCCTGGCTATATCTCCCTGATTATCTAGAATTGCTTTCTGTCTAACACCTAATGTTTCTCTTCCTGTTAAACTCAGGCCCAAATTGGCTAGCACCTTGATCTGCATACCTACAATCAACATTAACATACTTTTCTTCTTCCTCTTAAAAGACAAACAGAATTCCTTCAACTTATTCAATTATTACAGTACAATTCATCTTTCTCCTACAGTATAATTCTTTCTACTTTCACAATCCCTCCTTTTGGTCAAGCCTCGCCTATGACCAACAATTACTGGGTTCCTTGCATTAACCGTTCTTTGTCTTTTTGTTCATTAGTGATATTTAAAAGCATCAGATTAGCACTCTGGTGAGGGGACATGTCTGTGACATGTCTTGCACAGTTTTGGATACAACAGGAGATTAACTGAAAACATACAAAAATTATTAAGATTCCAAATAGGATAGTCAGGGCTTCCTGAAACAACCAGTTTCCTATGCCAGAGAAATTGGACAAGTTACTTAGCCATTTTCACAGGGAACTTGGCTCTTCGTTGGAAAGGTATGCAATCTTTTTTAAGTAGCTAGCGCGATCTATTCTATCATTGGTGTTGTCTGGTATATATACACAACATTCTTTGCCAATGAGAGCACAGGTCCCTCCTTTTGCTGCCAGCACTATATCCAATGCCTGACGGTTTTGGAGGACCACTTGTCTGATCGCTCCTGTTTCTTTGGCCAGGGCCCTTAAACTTTTTCCAGTTTCATTTTCCATGATTTTAACTACTGTTTGTAACCTCAGAAGCCTTTTTGCATGATGTATTACTCCCCCAAGTGGGTCAAAGGAACCACCAATAGCCTCTTCCCAAGTTAAAGGGCTTATGTGATTCACATACCATTGGGCATCCGACAAGTCCCTTCTTTTTCGCCTAAAATTACGGAGGCGTTCTCATGGGAAGGACTCTAACACTCGGAATTGTGGGAAGAGTTGGGCGGGATAACAGATACCT
The DNA here is from genome assembly GCF_052426305.1 of Pelodiscus sinensis. NCBI lineage: Eukaryota > Metazoa > Chordata > Testudines > Trionychidae > Pelodiscus > Pelodiscus sinensis. The sequence goes on along the minus strand of NC_143069.1, from coordinate 24,662,346 downwards.
GACCAGTTAACTGGTAATGTGGTATAGGCCTTTGTTCCACAGACCCAATGATGCCCTATCAAAGCCGGGAAGGGTCGGTTGCACCCCTTTGCCATATAGGTGTCTACAAAGGAGGAGTAATATCCCCCGAAGGGCACACGGTGATTCTCCTTACGGGGAGTGGTGTTATGTGCATGGCATTAAAGATTGTACTGATGTTACAATATGCTGGAGACAACTGCTCCTCCCCAGATTCAGCCCCGTCCCATTACACACCAAACACCAGTGACCTTTTTTCTCCTCCACACTTATCCGTTTAGATACATTTATTCCCACAATTATTCCCACTGCTTCCCAAGTGTCATTACTGTTCCATGTCTTGTTAAACGGGTGAGGCCTGGGGAATTAAGTGGGATTGCCAAGACAGGAACCAGCTTGTGAGTGGGATGGAATGTGGCTGCAGACCCAGCAATTAGAGATATTAAGGGTCTGAGCGATCCATACTTGCTGGTGGATAAAAGAATTGTCATTGTCATTGTGGATTCCCCAGATCTTAAGACACCAGTGGCCGAGGAACAGGCCCCACCAGAGGCACATGTTGGAGGCAAGACCCTTTTGGTTCTGACAACCTCCACTGAGGGACCCGCAGTTACGGTTTTATGTCCACCAGGCAGCAGGCGCTAGGCTCACTACTGCTTCTTCTTGGGCCTTGCTTTTGGTCCTCATCTGCTTCAGGCAATCCTTACGCGAACGTAGGTTGTAAGGTATTGCAGGCTGTTCCTCTACGTCTTCTTCTGGAGTCAAAATTGACTCTGCATGGTCCTGAGGTGATGATTGGTCCGCTGGGGATGGTGCCTTCTTACACTGCGAAGCCTGTATCCATGCTGCGATGCCGGATAACTTAACAGCCGTCTGGGCAGTGAGCAGCACCTGATGCAGGCCCTTCCACCGGGGTTCCATGGCGTGTTTTCGTTGGTGGTGTCGTACGTAGACCCAATCACCTGTCTCGAGAGTGTGGCAGGCATCCGAGGTGGGTTCCGTCGGCCAGGCGGCTCGAACCTGTGAATGGAAGTGACTTACAGCTTGCATTAGTCCCTTGCAGTACTGAAGGAGTGTACTGTGAGTCAAGTTCAAGTCTGAGACTGGAGTAATGGTAGCCATTGTTCACATAAACAATTTCAAAAGGACTTAGTTTATGTCTTTGGGATGGTAGGGACAGTGCAGCAGGTGTGTGACATGTAACACACGATCCAGGTGCTGAACAAGTTGTTCAGTAAAACGTGTACCCCGGTCACTGGACAGAGTGGCAGGAGTTTCTTTGGCAGGCATAATATGATTTAACAAACATTTGGCAACAGACAGCGAATCAGCTTTGCGACAAGGAAAGACTTCAATCCAACCCGAAAATAAGCATACCATAACCCAAATAAATTCATATAGTTGACACACAGGCATTTGTACAAAATCAAGCTGCCAATGCAAGAACAGTGCTTGGGGCAGGCCCCAGAACCCTTGAGCTACCTTTACAGGTTTGCCAACATTGTAGCTTTGGCAAGTGGTACAGGCGGCACAGTGGTGAGCTGCAAAAGAGCTGAAATGGGGGGCCCACCATTCTGCCTTAGTTACAGCAGAGATCATACCCTCCTTTCCGACATGCGAAACGCCGTGTAGCAGGGCGGCCAGAGCTGGGTAGAGCGAAAAGAGGGCCACAAAGGCACCAATAAGGGGGCGCCAAAGGGAATCAGGGTGTAGAGAGCAACCCCGGGCGACCCAGGAGTCTTTTTCTGTTTCTGAGGCAGAGTCTTGGAGCAGGGTGACTTTAGAAAGGGACTGCGGTGGTACAGAAACAGAAAGGGAACCGAGAAACGCACCTGGGGAAGGTTCTATGGCAGCATTACCCTTAGCAACATCAGTATCTGCTGTGGAGTGACCAGGGCACTTAACAATAGCTAATGCAGATGGGAGTGCATACAGGAGAGCAGCAATGTAGGGGCCATTCTTGATAGGGGTACCAGCAGAGGTAAGGAAACCCCGAGCTTGCCAGAGGGTGCCAAAGTCATGTACAACCCCAAAAGCATATCGAGAATCAGTATAAATGCTGGCGGAGCGTCCCTCAGCCAGAAAGCAAGCGCAGGTTAGGGCAACTAGTTCAGCGACTTGTGCTGAGGTCACAGAAGGGAAAGGCGCAGCTCCTAGGGTTTCAGAGAGTGATACCACAGCGTATCCTGCGAGGAGACGACCTTGGCTATCTCTAAAGCAGGAACCGTCAGTGAATAACACAAGGTCGGAGTTAGAGAGAGGGACATCAGAAAGGTCGGGGCATGAGACGGTGACAGCAGAGACACTTGCAAGGCAGTCGTGGGGTTCACCGTCATTAGCCAGAGGAAGGAGAGTGGCAGGGTTCAACTGAGAACAGCACTTTATGGTGATATGCGAAGCCGAAAGCAGTAAAAGTGAGGCGGGCGGAGGAAAGGTGAGCTGTATTACATTGTAGCAGGAGAGTATCTATAGAGTGAGGGACCATGAGAGAAACAGGAGAGCGGAGGACAAGGGACTCAGACATTTCAATTAGGCGTGCCGCGGCAGCCACAGCACGCAGACAGGGGGGTAGACCTTGGGCAACAGGATCCAAGGTGGCAGAGAAATAAGCTACTGGACGATTTTTGCCACCATGCTCCTGAGTAAGAACCCCAAGTGCACAACCAGATTGCTCGTGGCAGAAAAGGGTAAAGGCTTACAGTAGTCAGGTAACCCTAAGGTGGGGGGGGGGGCAGTGAGAAGCACTAAAGAGTCAGTTTCTGAGGCAGATAATGAAGGGGAACAGAGGAGTAGATCATTTACACATTGGACCAATGTGGACCCAGAGGGGAAGACCAGGTTAACAAGGTCTTTGGCTAATGCTTGGGAAAAGTAAGACGGGCTTTCTGTGTACCCCTTGGGAAGCATACTGCTGCTCCTTGTAAGAAAAGGCAAAAAGATACTGGAACTTAGGGTGAACCGGGACAGAAAAGAAAGCAGAACACAAATCAACAACAGTAAAATGAGTTGCATCTGGCAGGATAGAAGCCAGATTGGTTGCTGGGTTAGGGATTACAGGAAAGGTGGGTACAACAATGCAGTTAATAGCTTGAAGATCCTGAACAAACCGCCATGATTTACCATCAGCTTTTCGAACTGGGAGGATAGGAGTGTTACAGGGGCTGGAATAGGGGACAATAATGCCTTGTTCCCACAGGGTGGATATGACCGGAGCTGAAACCTCTAAATCCCAAAAACCCGGTGCCACAACCCCTTCTCCTACCTTATCCCCATTCTTGGTACCCTCCCCGTTCCCAGTACTGTCTGCCCTGCCCTGAATAATGCTGTATTTGCAGAGCTATCAACTTTTGTGAGGACTGCTTCTCTTTCCTTTTAGAGTGCAGTGGCAATGCTCTGCCACTGCTTGCAATTTGTCCATGGTCTTGGCCTCCCATCCAACACTTTAACATACTGCTAATAGCAGATAAGAGGCTATTAACAAACGCATGCGCCAGGGCACCCTGTCCATTTTTACCTGGTTGCTGTACCCCAAAAACCCCCCCAAAAAAACCAAACAAACAAAAAAAACCATCAGTCAGTCTGTGTGATAGTTGCCCGGGTTTTTTTTTTTTTCTTTGTTGCTGTTTACGGGGTTATAAGTAGCTTACACAGTTGCAGGAGGTCTGCTTCAGAGGGTTCATAGGCATTGCACACTAGCAAAATTTCTCTGCAAATTTGGTAGGGTTTTCCTGGGGCTTTGGAAAACCTTTTAAAATCGAGTGGAGCTCCGTGTGGGCCAAGGGTTTATAGCTTCAAGTAGGACCGGTCTGAGTCTTCTTGGAGGACGGGGTAAAGGGAAGCGCTCGATCTGGTGGTGGGAGAGGAGGTTTCCAATAAAGCTTTTTCTTATAATTAGAATTTTTAAGGGAGGCGAGCTTCGATTCAGTTCATTTAAGATTTGCCTCGTCCCACCACTGCATGAAGCAATCTACCTCTCCTCTAGCCAATTTAGTTTTTGGGAAGGCCAAGTTTGTCTTTTAAGACGTCCACTTGGTCTTTGTTCCAAGATCCTAACAGTGGCCACTGAGTTTTGGGATCCCCCCAGAGTCAATCTAGATCATTTTTCCAGAAATTTACAGGAGTCCGGACCCTTTCTAAAATATATAAACTGAGCCAGGGTCCCTTTAGGGAACTATCCCTGCTTAGACGTCTAGTTACCCATACAGGAGGACTTCATACACCAATTACACAAGGAGGAAATTCGGGTTCGTCAGAGCGGTGCCCAGTGCAACACACAAAAGAAGCCCACAGGCTACTGCCTCAATCGCCCTTGCGTTCACTCCAAGGATTTTATCCAAGGTGCGGTGTGGCTGCGATTGTGCAGATTCCAGTCACACAGACCGCGGGGACAGGAGCCCCTTGGTCGGCCAGTCCCTGGACAGGGATGGCTCCCAGACTCACTCACACCACAGGGAAGACGGATAGACACAGAGACAAGACAGTCCTCAGTCCGGACAAAATAATTACCTGACCAGAGTCGTGATGTTAGATCCCGGGATCCCTACCAGAACAGAGCAGGAACCAACAGGTTCAATGGCGTAGACTTCGCTGTGGTTGTGCACCTTTCCGTTCTGGTGGAGGACCGCTTGGGCCAAATGCCCAGGTGCCGGCTACCACGGTCATCCTGCAAAACAGTCAGGGATCACACAGCCTCAGCGAAGACGGTTGCCATCTCAGTGGGACCTCCAAATTGTCAAAGTCAGACAGGACTCACAGATTTGGCAGACTGCTCTGTTTATTTCAGCAAAGCTTTGCTAAAATGCATGGAGAAAATGTGAGTGCCATACAAGGTTCAAACCTCTTGATTTATACAGTCAAAAGGCCAAGTTAACAAGATCAAAGGGTGTGGCAAAACTTCACATTATTAGTGTGGTTAAGTATCTTCATTTCAATATTAAGCACACAGCAATCTCCTGGCTATATCTCCCTGATTATCTGGAATTGTTTCCTGTCTAACACCTAATGTTCCTTTTCCTGTTAAACTCAGGCCCAAATTGGCTAGCACCTTGATCTGCATACCTACAATCAACATTAACATACTTTTCTTCTTCCTCTTAAAAAGACAAACAGAATTCCTTCAACTTATTCAGTTATTACAGCACAATTCATCTTTTTCTTACAGTATAATTCTTTCTACTTTCACAACTTTGACCACCAGGGTCTGAAGCCCCACAGACAGGGGCCACGGATGGGGAGGGGGAGAGGCAAAGGGGGCAGTTGTCTCGGGAGCTGATGATTTAAAAGGGTCCAGGCCTCTGGGTCACTGTATCGACTATTATGGCAGCCGCCACTGCCAGAGACCCGGGCAAATGAAATCAGTCCTAGAGCTCTGTCTGGTGCAAGGTGGGTGGCGCTAAGGCCTGATTGGCCCTCGCCTTGCCCCTCCTACCTTTAGCTTTGCCCCTTTGAGGGGGTCTTGAGCCGACCCCCTCCCATACATTACCCAGGGCCCGACAACGTCTGTCACCAGCCCTGTTGACATGAATGTGCCCCAAATCCCTCAGACCCAGTACAGTCCCCCCCTCCTTCCCCCCCCCGGATCCTTAATTCTTCTCTTGTCATCTGATTGCTTCAAGCATTGTTACAGGCTGGGGACCGACTGGCTAAGCAGCAGTTCAGCAGAAAAGGACCTGGGGATTCCAGTGGATGAGAAGCCGGAGATGAGTCAACAGGGTGGCCTTGTAGCCAAGAAGGCTAATGGCATATTAGGGGGCATTAGGAGGAGCATTGCCTGCAGATCCAAAGAAGTGATTATTCCCCTTTATTCGGCTCTGGTGAGGCCACATCTGGAGTATTGTGTCCAGTTCTGGGCCCCCAACTACAGGAAGGATGGGGACGCATTGGAGGGGGTCCAGGGGAGCTTGACCAAAATGATTCGGGGTATGGAGCACATGACCTATGAGGAGAAACTGGGGGATTTGGGTTTGTTTAGCCTGCAGAAGCAAAGAGTGAGGGGGGATTTGATAGCAGCCTTCAACTTCCTGAAGGGAGGTTCCAAAGAGGATGGAGAGAGGCTGTTCTCAGTAGTGAGGGATGGCAGAACACGGAACAGTGGTCTCAGGTTACAGCGGGGGAGGTCTAGGTTGGACATTAGGAAAAACTATTTCCCTAGGAGGGTGGGGAAGCACTGGGCTGGGTTCCCTAGGGAGGTGGTGGAATCTCCATCCCTAGAGGTTTTTAAGTCTCGGTTTGAAAAAGCCCTGGCTGGGATGATTGAGTTGGGATTGGTCCTGCCTTGGGCAGGGGGCTGGACTTGATGACTCCTGAGGTCTTTTCCAACTCTAGGATTCTATGATTCATCCGTGCTTTGTCACTGGAGTCTCAGGGAGGTACACTGTGGGCGAAAGCCCCGATCTTGCTTCTGGTTTTGTACAGGCGGCCGTGAAAATAACTTTACAGTTTCTCACAGGTACTGTCCTATTGCAGCCCAGGTCTTTGCAGTTCTTGCTGGAGCTGCGCACCAGGGCACTTTCACCTCTGTGTTCAGGATTCAGAGTTATCTCTTTTCCCAAAGATCTTCCCTGGAGCTGTTCAGAGAGAGCTTGCTCCCTCTCGCCACAGTCTCTCTTAAGGCAACCATGTTCTTCAGAGCCTCTGGCCTGACGTGGAACGGGACGGGGGACACCACAGAAGAGGCCAAATTCGCCGGGGGAAACACTCCAAGGAAATGGATGCTAAAGAGGGTCCATTCGCCAAGACTCATGTGCAGGGCCTCTTTGATTTCAGTGTTGTCACTATAGACCAGCGCGCGCCCGTTGAGATTATGGTCCCTGAGCCTCTGTTTGTACAGCGGGACGTTTTCCTCCTTCAAGCCGATTGTGTCCATCTGGAAGAGAAGTGGGAGCACCCGTTAGTGCCGTGCATCTACTGAACAGGTCGCCAAACACGTTTTTAGGAAGGGTCCGCTATAGCTCCCGAGAGGAACCTGTCTGGGCTTGCTCAGATTCTAGCAAACAAGGCGGGCCGGCCGGCTGTGGGGCCAGGTATGGTACCCGGCACACCCCACTGCCGTGTGCTTGGATTCTGCTAGGGGCACCGCTGAGCAAGTTGGCACGGCAGGGGAAATAGCATGCTCTCTGCAGGCAAAAGCTAGCAATGCAGGGACCACTGGAGGGGTGTGTTGAACTGAAGAGGGAAGGTTTCCTGACCCTGCTTGAAGGCTGGAGGGAAGCATGCAGTCAGCCTGACGGGGGTGGAGTTGGGCCTCTCGACCTAAGGCTATATCTACACTGCGGGCCTTTGCAGGCAGAGAGTATGCTAATGAAGCACTCGTTAGCAACTTCTTGTGCTTCATTAGGGGTGTGTCTGGACTACATGCCTCCGTCGACGGAGGCATGTAGATTAGACAGATCGGCAGAGGGAAATGAAGCCACGATTAAAATAATCGCGGCTTCATTTAAATTTAAATGGCTGCCCTGCTCTGCCGATCAGCTGTTTGTCGGCAGATCGGGGCAGTCTGGACGTTCCCCTGTCGACAGAAAACCCTTTTGTCGACCGCCCCGGTAAACCTCATCCCACGAGGCATAACGGGGCGGTCGACAAAAGGGTTTTCTGTCGACAGGGGAACGTCCAGACTGCCCCGATCTGCCGACAAACAGCTGATCGGCAGAGCAGGGCAGACATTTAAATTTAAATGAAGCCGCGATTATTTTAATCGCGGCTTCATTTCCCTCTGCCGATCTGTCTAATCTACATGCCTCCGTCGACGGAGGCATGTAGTCTAGACACACCCTAGCATGCTCTCTGCAGGCAAAAGCTAGCAGTGTAGACATAGCCTCAGGGTTCTTGTGTGTTATTCTGGATAAGGGGTATTACACTGCAGGCCTCCAGCAAGAGTATTTATGTTTTTGCCTCTCTTCTCTCTGGAGTGCATAACAGACAGCTACGGGTCTCCCAGTCTTAAAACCGACCCAAGTCATTTCAGAGCGTAAAGGATGAACCCGGGGAGAGCCAGCCAATGGCTTCGGGGTTGGAGGAAAGAGCTCCAAGGAACCGAGTTGTTCCAAGAAGAAATGTTTTGTGCAAACCAAGAGTCAGGAGCAGCAGAAAGTGGGGGAACTAGCAGAGCCCGGACTGTGGCCTTGCCCCCTACATCACCCTTTCCCCTCATCCTCACTCTGCCCATTCCCTCTCATGTGCCCCCCCTACTCCTGAGGCCTCAAACCAACACTGTGCCTTCCCCGAAAGCCCCCATCCCACACCGCCTGTTCCCCTCAACATCCTACCCCCACTACTTCTCGCTCCTCTCCCTCCAGTTATGCACCAGTTATGTGGGACAGTTTTCTCCCAGCTCTGGGGCCCGTAGTCAGGGCTGTCCCTAGGCCCATGGGAAATATGTAGCTGCATAGGGCACCGGAAAATTTGGGCACCAAATTTTTGAGTTCCCCAATGCCGCAGCCATGTGTTCTTGTATGTCTGAGGATATGCCTCTGCCGGTTCGTCTCTGGGGACGCTGTGTCCTGTCTGCTGCAGGGCTTTTCCCTTCGCCCTCCCCCACGTGCTCCTCTCAGCTGGCAGTGTAATCCACACACCTAGTGTGTGTGGTTCACTGTCCCTTCGTGTGGCAATTGGACCTCTTACAGCCAGAGATAAGAACAAGGGAGCTCTACATCCTAAGCTGGGAGCCAGCTGCCTTCATGGCTCCAGCTGTCGAGGCCTCTAGGGGTGTGTCTAAACTACATGGCTCTATCGATGGAGCCATGTAGATGAGGCTGATCGGCAGAGGGAAATGAAGCCGCGATTTAAATAATCGCGGCTTCATTTAAATTTAAATGGCTGCCGCGCTCTGCCGACCAGCTGATGATCAGCTGTTTGTCGGCAGATCGGGGCAGTGTGGACGCTCCCGTCGACATGAAAGCCCTTTGTCGACCTCCCCCTGATGCCTCGTGGGATGAGGTTTACCGGGGAGGTCGACAAAGGGCTTTCACGTCGACGGGGAAGCGTCCAGACTGCCCCGATCTGCCGACAAACAGCTGATCATCAGCTGGTCGGCAGAGCGCGGCAGCCATTTAAATTTAAATGAAGCCACGATTATTTAAATCGCGGCTTCATTTCCCTCTGCCGATCAGCCTCATCTACATGGCTCCGTCGACGGAGCCATGTAGTTTAGACACACTCCTAGAGGGCCTAGGTTCAAATCTGCTACGGGGTTCAAATCAGCAGCAGCAGCAAGCTAGCAAACAGAGAGGATCTGCAACTCTGCTCTAGTTCCTGAGCCCTGCTTGGGGTAGGGAGGTAGTAGGAACGACCAGACCTCCAGCAGAAGCTGCATGAGGGGAAAAGGCCCAGGCAATCCTGCAGAAGGGCCCTCAATTATTCAGGGCCCCACGATTTGCAAAGATGGCTCTGCCTGTAGCCATCATCTGTGGGCAGCTGCTGTCACATGAATGACATGCTTCTTGCGATGAAGAGGCATGGACATTCTATCGACAGCTGGCCCTGCTCGAAGGAAGGAAAGCCAAGGGTGACCCACCTCTCGGCAGACATCCTCCACCGTCATACCCAGCAGAGTGCAGGCGCTGAGCTTGTCGAATTTCTTTGTCCGTTTCAGTCTGTGGCTGCCACGTTGCAGCTCCATCTGTCTTTTCAGGGATGGGTCCAAACTGACCGTGAAGGGGAGGTAGAAGAGGGCCTCCTCCATCCGAAACCTGCCGCACAGGAAAGTGTGGAACAGCTCGGGATCCTGGTCCAGTTCCAGCAGCTTTTCCATCTGGCCTTTCAGCATGTCCAGCTCTTCCATGTACTTCTCGTAGACCTCCCACAGAGACATGTCGGGGCGGAGCGGGCTTCCATGGCAGCTGCCCATTCGGCTCCTCTGCTCCTCATCCTCAATGCACTGCAAGAGCCAGCTCAGACGGCACGGCCACTGGTTGGCAAGGAGCACCCATTCCACCACCTTCTTCGGACACACTTCATCCTTGGGGATGTTACTCGCCAGCAGCCTGATGGTGATGGTGACGGTGTTCACGATGCGCCGCATCTGCACCACGTTGTCTGTCATGAATTCCTTCAAGGCGTCATCCAGGAGGTAGTCGAAAGCATCTTGAATGAGGTCTTTGGCTCGGATACCTTTCCCGCAGCTGCCGGTTCCCAGCGCTGGGGTTCCAACCATGAGAGGTATCTGGCTGTCCTCTGCAACTGGATTCTGGGCATCGTGGTTGGCCGAATGGTAGCGAGAGATGTTGAGGAAGTCAGAGCTGGCTTCCATCTTGCCATCCTGCCAGAAGCCGACCTCTGCCTCTAGCTGCTCCTTGCGCGCGATGATATTCCTGATCAGCCTCCGCTTGGTGTCGCAGTCCATCCGAGGGACAGAGAAGGGCAGGGTGACGATGCGGTTTAAGAACTCGTAGCCGTTGTTGGCCATACCTCTCATATACTTGGAGCTTTCCACGCAGTCGACAATGATGCTGGAGTCAACAGCCAGGATGGAGATGAAAGGGGCGTCATCGTCTGAGAGGAGGATGTTCATGGCATCAAGGACGCCCACCACCTTGTCAGGGCTGCATGTATCCAAGTGGGTGATCTCCAGCACCACCCGCAGCTTCCGCCGCTGGAAGATCTCCATGTACTGCAGGAACCCAGTGATTGTCCTGACTTCGCTTTTCACGCAGCTCATGAAGCCCAGCTGTGCGCTGAGAGCCGTCTGGTTCATCTGTCTCTCCAGCTGGCTCTTCTGGGTGACGATAATGTTTCGTACCACTGTGATAGTGAGCCGTATGGCAGCTGCTGCAGAGACGCTGACAGCCGTCACCCCAATGCCTTCCACGACAGCTATGGCGTCTCCCGAGGCATCCCCGATGGGGATGCCAAACACTAGGAGGAGACCACCCACCCCAATAGCTACCATGATCAAAAGGATCACAGCCACCCACAGCGGGAGGAAGAGGAACTTCTTGCTAACCCATTCCTGATCCCCTGGTCTTTCGATGATGCTACATTTCCTGTCTATGGTCCTGTAAATGCTCATGGGTAGGAGACCAAAGTGGCTTTCGATGCCGTCGCACAGTGTGGTAATGAGGCCTGCCCAGAGCTGGTCGCAGCCCGCGTACTCCCAGGCGCTGAAATGGATGAAGACGTGTTTCACGTTCCTTCTCCACTTCTGCTGCTCCGTCAGGACCGGCCAGTAGAAGATCATGAGTAACAGGAGCTTGAGTAGATCCCGGCCAGTGTTGTCACGCTGCATCTTCTGCGTCCGCTGAAATTCCTCCTGGTCTTTCTTCTTCGATTCGTTTTCCATGTTCTCTGAGATAAAAGAGGAAGATATGTTAGGTACCTGGCAGTGCCTTAAATCTCTCCTCCTGAAGGGTCTTCCAGCTTCACAATCCCTCCCTTCTGGGAAGCAATCAAGAATGGGTAGCTCTTGGCAAAGCCATCCTTAGGATTGATGGGATCCTACACCATTCTATTAAACAGGTGCCCATCTGCCCAACAGCAGCCCAGATGGATGTTGAATTTTTAGCGATGTGATTTTATAATCCTCATCCACACACTAATAAACAAACACATTTTAAACTAAGGTCCTGTCGACTCTCACAGTAAATTCAGCAAACATTTAGCAGAGGTTGGCAAATGCCTGTTAAATGGCTTCATTACCATGTCGTCGATGTTCTGCCAGTAGCTCGAGCAGACTTTGTCACTTGTAAATTAACTAGATCTTCTAGAACTTCTGCTGCTGGAGGAAGCAGAGCCACAGACCATGGATAGGAAGAGGCAGGTGGGTGGAGTGGACATGAAAACCCAGTGCTGCTCCAAATTTTCAGGTCCCCTATGCGATTGCATAATCGGCAAATGAGTACGGGTGGCTCTGGCTCTTTGGAGATAGTTGTCATCCACTAATCCCCATCCCCACAAGGTTCCTTCCCCGTCTTACGTTCCCCGGGGCAGTACTCACCCTTGATTTTGTGTAAGAGCAGGTTTTTGCAATGTCCCCATGGTGCATAAAACCCAGCAGTCACTGGCGTGGGCACAGTGTACAGGGCCTTCGCTAAAGCGAGGCAGTAGATATCCTCCTTGGTCTGGAACCCTGCAACGGGGATGAGGTAAAACACGAAGATTAGCCTCACCGAGCGCATCCTCAGTGGATGCTCAACAGTGTCTCCGCTAATATTTTTCGGTTCAAGGTACTAGGTACAAGGGGAGGGAGCAAACAAATGTCCGAAACCAGACAAGTTTATTTTAGGCTATAAATATTGGGGTGCCTGGCCTTACCCCCTTTGCATGGCCGAAGGGACAACAGAGACTTACTGACTGACTTGCTCCTCGTCCTGGGGCACTCATGAGTTGGTGCACGTGTAACCGCAAATCCAGGGCACTAGATCTGTGACTACACGGCTATAAACCTGGCCAAGTGCCTCTGTCACCAGACGGTGTCTGTGGTCGGTCTTTGTGCATAACAGCGAGATCTGCAGCAGGAGCAGGCTGCGTTACCTGCACTGACCACTGATAACACCAGAGCTCCAAGAACAGAAGCACTGAGCCACGCTGCTGAGGCAACCACATCACAGCTCTTAACACTAGGAGCCCGTAAGTACTCCTGTAGACCCTGCTTTCGCTGGCATTAAGCCAAACAGCGTCCACAGAGCCCCCTGGCACTCCTGCGCCCTGCTGTGCAATGCAGAGGGAGAGATGGAGAAGAGAAAGGCCCACGTGTTCCTTTGCCCTGGCCCAGGCTAGCCTATGCCACTTCCCATGGTTCTGTGGGCCAGACTTGCAGGGCAGGAAAAAGAGATGTAGAGGTCATGGTGGGTAATCAGCAGAACATGAGCTCCCATTGTGGCGTTGGGGCTTAAAAAGCTATTGTAATTCTGGGATGTATAAACAGGAAACGCTTGAGCAGGAGTAAAGAGGCTGTCTCGCTTCTGTGATGGATGGGAGGCCCACTGTTCTTTTCTGAACATCCCAGTATTCAGTGACTAAAGGGTTAAACCTAGCTAGCTAGAAAGTGTTGGCAGGGAGCCAGGAGCACCAGTGAGAAGAAAGAGTTCAGATCTGCATTAAAAGGGAATCTGTCTGCTGTTTTTCTTTGTGAGTTTAATCCTGGAGCTGTGGAAGGGGATGAGGGGGGGGATGAATTGAACTGGGCAGGGACATCATGCCTAAAAAAAAGAATACCTGGGCCTAGAATTGGACTGGACCTTGGAAGTGTGGATCCTTGAGTAGATAGAGAATGTTTATTTAGATGCGATCAGGTTATTTTTTTGTTTTGTTGTTTGGTTAAACTCCTCTGTGCTAAATCCATATCCCCTCCTCTCCCCACTATAACTTTAAACTGAATCCCAGGGATGCAATTGTCTGTGTTTTAATCTGTTCTTTTCTCAGTTGCGCTATAACTCCTAGCAGCCAAGTCAGCTTTACAAATGAATACCTTTTTGTTTTCTTAATATAATCACCTATTTTAAGGCTATGATCTGATTTTGTATCCTGGAAAGTAATAGGAGGTCTGTGTATACCTGCCTAAGACTAAGAGGACAGCTATCAGAAATTACAGTTTGTTTTCATTTTTCTTTTTTTCTTTCCAAGTGCTAAAGAAAAGGGAATAATGACATCTCTGGATCTGCTGGCAATGCTCCTCCTAATGCAACCTAATATGCCATTAGCCTTCTTGGCTACAAGGGCACACTGTTGACTCATCTCCAGCTTCTCATCCACTGTAACCCCCAGGTCCTTTTCTGCAGAACTACTACTTAGCTGGTTGGTCCCAGGCCTGTAACAATGCTTGGGATTCTTCTGTCCCAAGTGCAAGACTCCGCACTTGTCCTTGTTGAACCTCATCAGATTTCTTTTGGCTCTTGTGTAAAAGAGTTTGGGGTACCCTTCTGGAATACGTTCCCAAGTGACTTCTTCCTGCGTTCAAGAAGAAAAAGTTTTTTTCCACTTGGGTAGAGGCAGCAACCCTCCTAAGCTCAGGGAATCTGTGACCTTGGGGAGTTTTGAAGCAGAAGCCCATAGAGACACGGTATTTTAAGGTCTCTTTTGGGCCCACACCTTCTGCACTCCAAGTGCCAGAGTGGGGAACCGACTTAGCCTCTTTATTCGGCACTTGAACTTCTGCTGCTGGAGTTCTGTGCCCAGCTCTGGTGACCAGAATTCCAGATGGATGTTGATAAATTGGAGAGGGGTCATGTCAAGGCTGTTTCCCACTCTGGCACTCCAAGTGCAGAAGGTGGGGGCCCACAAGAGACTTTAAAATACCCTGCCACTGGAGGCTTGCGTTGGTGTTGCTGCCATCATCCAAATGCACAAACCCCTTTGAGAACCAGACAGGCGCATTTCAGAATTCCCTCCTGTGGGGTACCTTCCTTGTCCTTGACACTCCCTCCAGAGAGAGCTTGAAAACCTGTAATTTCTCCTAGAAGTATGGCTTGCTGTCTTAGGCACGTGCATACAGAACCTTCCGCCCTCTAGGATGCAGGAATCAGATCATGGTTTTAAAAATGTGACATCTATTAACAAAACAAATACACTTGGTGAAACATTACTTAGAATCATAGAACCATAGAGCTGGAAGAGACCTCAGGAGTCATCAAGTCCAGCCCCTGCCCAAGGCAGGACCTATCCCAACTAAATCAATCCATCCAGGGCTTTGTCAAGCCAAGACTTAAAAACCTCTAGGGATGCAGATTCCACCACCTCCCTAGGGAACCCATCTCAGTGTTTCCCTACCCTCCTAGTGAAATAGTTTTTCCTAATATCCAACCTAGACCTTCCCCATTGTAACTTGAGACCATTTCTCCTTGTTCTGCCATCCGTCACTACTGTGAACAGCCTCTCTCCATCCTCTTTGGAACCTCCCTTCAGGAAGTTGAAGGCTGCTATCAAATCCCCCCTCGCTCTTCTCTTCTGCAGACTAAACAAACCCAAATCCCTCAGTCTCTCCTCATAGGTCATGCGCTCCAGCCCCCTAATCATTTTGGTCGCCCTCCGCTGGACCCTCTCCAATGCGTCCACATCCTTTCTATAGTGGGGGCCCCAGAACTGGACACAATACGCCAGATGTGGCCTCACCAGAGCCGAATGAAGGGGAATAATCACTTCTCTGGATCTGCTGGCAATGCTCCTCCTAATGCACCCTAATATGCCATTAGGTTTCTTGGCTACAAGGTCACACTGTTGACTCATATCCAGCTTCTCATCCACTGTAACCCCCAGGTCCTTTTCTGCTGAACTGCTACTTAGCCAGTCGGTCCCCAGCCTGAACTATGCTCGGGATTCTTCCATCCCAAGTGCAGGACTCTGCACTTGTCCTTGTTGAACCTCATCAGATTTCTTTTGGCCCAATCCTCTAATCTGTCTAGGTCACTCTGGACCCTATCCCTGCCCTCCAGCATATCTACTGTCCTCCAGCGTATCTACTTGGTTGCTAGGTGTTACAAAGAAACTGAAAAAAGAAAGATTAAAACACAGAAAATCGCTTCCCTGGGATTCAGTTTGAAGAGTTCTAGGGTAAAGGGGGATAGTTACATGTGCTTAGCAAAAAGAAGTCCAACAAAGTAAAAAAATAAAGAAAATAACCTAGTAGCGTCTGACTAAAAATTCCCTGTTCTACTCACATCTCTCTTGTTCCAAGATTTAGTCTTTCCCTAGCCAAGAAAGTCGCTGGATTCTGCTTGCCCAGGTTCCTGGCTTAATTCACATCTTCCAGGCATGATCACACAACAGGCACATCACTGCTTCCAATTCAAAACCCCAAATTCTGTTTCCATTTTCTTTCCTGGCCTCCTGTCAACTCGCTTCCTGCTTCTCTAGCATTCCTGGAGACTTTCTAGGACCTTTTGTCTATGGTTTCAACCTTTCCAGGCAAGACAGTTAGGGTTAAGTCCCAAGACTTTCAGGCTACCGTCTGCTTTTGACACGACCTGCCTGTTTCTCTTCAGCTAACTCTTGCTTACTTTGGTTCAGGCCTCAGGCCTTACACCAGGCCCATGCTTCAGGCCCATCCTTTCTAGTACAGGATGTAGCCTGGTAACAAAGCCCTGACTGTGGTATCAGGAAACCTGGGTTCTAGTCCTGCCTCTCCCACAGGTTGGAGAGGTTATTCCCTGTCTGTAAAATAAGACTAATGATACTAACCTTCACTTTTTAGACCTACACACAGCAACTAGGGATTTTTATTAACTACTCAAATATCGGTGAGCCTGGCTCGCTAGATGAACCATCCGGTTCCTCTTGGAATCATGTTAAATGCTTGATCCCCATGACCAAAGTCTCAGATACTGGGAGAAGTGACACGGGGGAATAAAAGCTGCTGTCTGAGGTAAACTACCTGGCAGGAATCCCCTGGAATGGGAGCCATCGCTACCAGGAGCCCAGGAATAACAAGACTCCAAAAGTCCAGCTGCCAGGCAGTTTGACCATCTCCTTCAGGCCAGTGGCCCAGAATTCCAGGACATCTTTGGGCCTGGGTTTAAAAAGAGGCAGTACCGTGTGCTCAGCCCCTTTTTATCCATCCCCTTTCCCTCCATTGGCACGCAACCCTCAAATGGCCAAAGGTTTCCCTTTCCCTCCCTCCTTGGTTAAACAAGCTGGTTAAACAGCTCGAGGTGATGGAGTGATAAGCACCCACTGACAGAGTCGCTCGGGTTGCAGGGCCAGCGTAAGTCCGCTTTTAAAACTGCCGGCCATAGCTGCAGCTACGGGAGGGGACTCTAGCAAGGGCCTGGAACAAGGAACAGGGCTCCACTCCTGCATGGGATTCGGGCTTCCCCCAGGCAGATGCTCTGTTGCTGCTTTCCTGTCTCTCCCTTCTCCAGGTGGAAGGGGACGGTTAGCCAGTGTTCCCTGCAAGCTGAGCTCTTGGGCGGCCAGCCAGGAGACATTCAAATGCTGCCCAGCTTGCTAGCCGGTAGCATGTGTTTCTAGTGGTGGTGCATGTGGTGTACTGGGTGTAGACATAGATCTTGTTGTTATAGTAACTGCGTTAGGTCACTGGGGGTCAGCCCAGCTGGTTTGGGTTTTTTCTAGCTAGCTCTGTGCTATGCAATAAAATGGACACTTGCAACTACTCAAGCTCTCTGTATTTCCACTGATTTCTTCCCATGCTGTGAAACTCCACGTGACGTAACAGTGCACATCCGTGCATGCCTTGGTGCACATAACAAAATGTATTCCGCACAGGAGTGGGGGAAAAAGTAGAGGCATTATTGCTGCTAGCTCCTTACTGAAACTCAGTGAAAGGCAGGGGAAATGAGAGATCAAGATCCTGAGACTGACAGTCCCCAGGAACAACGGGGAGAGGCTAAAGTCCCAGTTCAGCCTGACTGGCAGAGCAGGGAGCCAGGAGGGAGCCAGGGTCGGCAGAGTGGGACTGAGCTAAGGAGAGAGCAGGGGCCCGCACTGAGCTGGGGAGCAGGGCTGGCCTCGGGGAGGGAGAAGGGGAGGCCGGGGTCAGGATCGGGGGCAGTGCGACTGGCCTCAGGGAGGAAGGGGGTCAGAGGCAGCATGACTGGCCTCGGGGAGGGAGAAGGGGAGGCCGGGGTCAGGATCGGGGGCAGTGCGACTGGCCTCAGGGAGGAAGGGGGTCAGAGGCAGCATGACTGGCCTCGGGGAGGGAGAAGGGGTGGCCGGGGTCAGGATCGGGGGCAGTGCGACTGGCCTCAGGGAGGAAGGGGGTCAGAGGCAGCATGACTGGCCTCGGGGAGGGAGAAGGGGGGGCCAGGGTCAGGATCTGGCCCTCCCCCCCAGAGCTGCTTCCCATCCCCTCTTCCTTCCAGACAGTTCCTGCCCCCCCCCCCAGCCAGTCCCTCTTCCTCCCTCCCCCCTGCCCAGGATCAAGTGTGTCCGTTTTTTGGGGGGAGGGTCTACCTGGCAACCCTACGAGTCAGACCCGGCGCAGGCACCAAGTGATGGGGACTGCCGGAACTTTGGGAACCTGAGTCTGCGGGGTGGGGGTTTGTGGCAGGTCAGGAGATGAAAGGGGAAGGCACTAAGGGACAGGGTGTAGGAGACAGACAAATGCCAGGGGGCCAAGTGGAGACAATGAGGAAAAGGACAGGAGGGGAGGTGTCAGTGGTGGGGGGGGGACAGGATGATGCTAGGAGAGGAGAGGGGAAGGGCTTTGGGGGCTAGAGGGGAGAAGGGGAGGTGCTGGGAGAAGGCTTGAAAGAAGGGGTGGGCATGAGGAAGGCGGAGATGGAGCAAGGCACGTGTGAGGGCACAGGGACATGAGGGGAACGGGGGCAGAGGGTGGTGAGGGAGTGGGCAAAGTGGGCAGGGGCAGTGAGGGAAGGGGGAGGAACCAAGAGGGTGCAAGGGTAAGGGAAGGTGCAGGTGCCAGGGAGTCCGGGGGGTGAAGCAGAAGGGCAGACACCTGCAGGGGAGGGACCAGCAGCAGAGGAGAGATGCAGGGCAGGTGTGTAGAGGGAGGTGTTAGGAAAGGGGATGAGGAGGGGTAGCTCACATGGTCAGAGTGGGGCTACTGGAGGAGTGGGCACAGGGGGGGAGAGAAAGGCTGCTGGAGGGGGCAGGTCTCGGGAAGGCCGAGGGCAGTGAGAAGGGCAGGAGTCAGGACAGCAGAGGTGGGTGAGGGATTGGGGGGCAGCAGGCACCAGGGGAGCTGATGGAGGAAGGGAAGGAGACAGGGCAGCAGAGGGGAAAGGTAAGTGGTTCATAAGATATTTATGAATAACTTGGGTGCCACCATGGCACATCCAAACAAGCCACAAACTCAGTACTGGTGCACAACACAAAATGTATTGTGCTCATGGGAGGAAACTCTTAGAGGGAACACTTCCCCCAGCCTCCCCACCCCCCAAGTTAATGTCTCACACATTGGGTTAATGCAATTGCACGATCGTTGCATGAGGGGGGTTTGGTGAGGGCCAAACTAATCCCTATTGGTAAGTGGATGGTGGGAAAAGTCCTTGGGGGGGGGGGAGGTCACATGACACCTTTTATTTCTGGTCATGTGTCCATATTGCCCTGAAAGTGTTACCTCCAGAGGCTTGGTAATGGGGGTCAGGGGGCGTGGCTAATGGGGGTCAGGGGGCGTGGCTAATGGGGGTCAGGGGCGTGGCTAACGGGGGTCAAGGGGGTCAAAGAGTACATTTAAAAACATTCTTTGGGTGCACACCCTAATGAAATGTGCTGCGCACGCCTATGGGCAGAGAGCAGATCCAGTCCTGGGAGCAGGGCTGCAGCCACAGAGTTATAGACGCCGCCCAGAGAGCAGATCCGCATGCTGGGAGCAGGCCTGCAGCTGTAACCCACCCACCTGATGTGGGTCACTATCCTATGGAGTGGCACTGAGACCACGTCCAGCAAGCAATTATTACAAGGGAGCTCTTCAGCCTACGCTGAGAGGCAACTGACTTATAACTCAAGCTGTAGCAGCTCCTGCCCTAAGCTCCAACAGTCCCAGGTTCTAATCCACCTGGTGGCAGTCGCACAGCCATGGAAGCAGAGGGGCCAGGGAACCCTCTGTACAGGACCCCCCCCCCACCCCCCCCCCAACACACACACACACCCTTGCTTCCTGGAATCAGCCACCTAGGTGAATAAAGCTGGAAACTACATGCCTATAGCTGTGCGCCTTTGCTTTCAATTGCTACAGCCATTCTAAAGTGCCCAGATCTCACAACTAAAAAGAAGATGTCCCAATGAGCTGCTAAGCTGTGCTGCCTGCCTCGGACAAGTAGCTCCAAGAAGAGTGAGTGCTGTAACTCTGGAGCCTAATGATGGTGGTGTCCTCCAGCCATTTTCAGATTAGTACAGCTGCCTCCCTGTGAACCAGGTGCCAGCTGGCCATGGGGTCCCATAGACCTGGCTTGTGCAGCCTAACCTGATAACCAAGCAGCCCATCCATTACTAGCCAGCCGATTACCTTGGACATGGGAGACCATCGCACTCGTAATTCCTGGGGCCTTCAAGCCCTGACAGGGCTTGACTCGATCGGCCAGCTAGGGAGAAAGAAATAAACAGAAGGCAGAGGAGTCACCAAGAGATCAGAAGACCAGCATGATGCCTTACAGGCCATTCAGCTGTGAAGAGTCACCAAGACAGGGCAGGTGATGCTAACCTGAGTTAGTCCATTAGCTGCGGCTAGGCTGGGCCATGAGAGGAGAGACAGGCAGTAAAACTGCAGCTGTCAGACCACAAGGAGGACACGGAGGTTTCGAAACCAGCTCAGAGAACAGGGCTGGGTAAGATGCAACCCACCTAACACTGTGATCTGGCCACTTTGTTTAGATCCTGCTGCCCATGCCGCCGAATTCTAAGTGGTGACTCAGGCAGCAGGATCCGATTTTAAATGATTCACGGCTCATGGTTACCGCAGGGGCAGGAGCCACGAGCCCTTTAAAAAGCTGTAGCCACGCTGGACAGCTGCCAGTAGTGGCAAAGCTGTGAGCTCTTTTCTGTGCTTTTAATTGAAAGCCTCAGCCGCGGAGAACTCTGAGGGTGGGCTAGTCCACAACACCGCCCCTTCTGCCTCAGGCTCCGCCCCTTCTGTGGGTGGAGCCGGCCTATGACCCCATACCAAAATCCATTAAGTGGCCCCCTTCTGAAAATTATCGCCCAGCCCTGTCACAGAATCATAGAAAAGTCTGAGTGGAAGGGACCATGATAGGTCCAGTGTTTCGCAAACTTTTTTTATAATGTACCCCCTTTAAAAAAAAATTTGTAAGTACCCCCAGTACCTACAGTTTTCAGACACACACAATTTTTTTCTACCGTTGCAACACATTTGTTTAAACAACTGCATCGTAGCCGGGCGGGCGATGGCATTTTTGGGTGTAAAAGGTACAAAAAGAATAAAGCGCTGTCAAACTGAAAACTAAAATTCAGTTTTCTCCAAATTTCAGTTGTGTTGACGTGTCCCCCAGACATCTCTTGAGTACCTTTAAGGGGACTCGTACCACTGGTCGAGAAGCACTGATCTAGTCCACCCCTGCACCGAGACAGGACCAAGCATGTTTGTCTCACCTCTTGGCTCCTAGGACACGGCTTGAACTAACGCACTTGGAAAGACATTATCGTATATACGCCCAAAGTGCTTCGTCTCAGTGTATTACCATAAAATCTAACTGACCAAACTCTGACCTTTCATTTCCCTGTCACTTGGCCAGCCACAGCCTCACAAGCCTTCGGCATCGATCTCAAAGCCTTCGTCACGCTTTTACACACCTGTGCTGACACGCTTGTGAGCCAGGCACACTTGTGCGACACGTCCCAAAGCACTTGCTCCAGGGCATTACATCGCACTTGCCTGCCTTTGATGGACAGGGAAAGGGAGACCTGAAAGGCCTCTCCAAGGTCACCAGCGCGAGAGTGAGCGCAGAATTGCGGAGCAAGGGTCTAACACACAACTCTGTGCCTTAGTCACTAGGTGGCATTAGATTAGAACCCGGGAGTTCTTACACCCAACCCCCTGCCCCCTCCACTAGGCCATGCTGCTGGCCTCCCGCCTCTCCCCCAGGGCTTGGAGACAGACGGGAGGCTGGAGCCAGCCTGCGCAGAAGGGGCTGTAACGCTTACAGCACGTTCATGACACTGCCCCTGCGCAGCCCCTCTCAGATCCACACTCGGAACCCACAAGAAACACCCCAAGAGCAGAGATGAAACCGCCACTCACCTGCAGCCCAGCTTCCAGGAAGGGCAAAGCAAAAGCGGCGCTCGCGGATTCCAGCCCAGCCTGGCTCCTGCTTCCTGAACTTTGGCCCCTTTCCTCCAAGATAGCAGGAGGCTGCTCTGGGCCTTTTGTGCCCACGACGGGGCAGAAAAGCAAACTCAGCTGTTGGTTCCATCTTGCGGGCAGAGCCCCGGCAGACAGTGGCAGGCGGGGGTATCGACTGACCCTCCAACCCAGGATATTCCCCCCACACCTGGATTCGCTTCCTAGTCATCCCCATCTCCCTGCACGATCCTTGTTTCTCATCCCGCCGGTCCGAGAAATTGTCAGAGCAGGTTGATCCCGACCTTGCCAAGGGCTTAGGTTACATCACAAGGCTTTGCCGCCACAGCTGGCTTGGCTTGGGTGTGTGGCAAAAGCCCCCCCCCGCCCGGCACAGCTATTCTGGCAAAGCCGCCAGCCATCACCACCACTGCCCTGCCTCTGTCCTGCTCCTCATCCCCGCCCCCACTCCTATCCCCTGCTCTCCTCCATCTCCTCCCCCTTCCCTTCTCCTGCCCCTCCCCATTTCCACCTGCCCTGCCCATCCCCGTCCTCTCCCTCCCCCCGTCTGTCCCCCTCTTATGTGAGGGCTTTGCTGGAAACGCCCCCCCCCCCAAGCCAGGGAGAGCTCCCCTCCGGGAACAATTCAGCCCCCCCCATCTCGCTCCCTCCACTCCACAGTATTTCCTCCATTCCCCACAGTTGAAAATTGAGCTCCCCCATCCCCTCAGGTGACAGTCGGGCTCCCCCATACGCAGCTGCCTAGGTAGGCACCTCCGCAGCCAGAGCCTGCCCCTGGCGCCCACGTCCCCTCCCCGACTGCCTGTCCCAGGCCACCACCTGAACCTGCGTCCCCCATTCCCTCAGATCACAGCTCCCTCCCTGACCCTGCACCCCCCGACACCCCTCCCCCAGGCCAGACTCCTCTCCTGCGCCCATACCCCCTCCTGGACCCTGCACCCCTATCCACCGCCCCAGATCATACCCCCCCCCTGCACCCAGGCTCCACCCCTAAGCTCCCTTCTGCACCCAACCACCCCGTCCCAGACCCCAAAGCCCTCGGTAGAAATGTGGCCCTTGATCAGTTGCCAAAATGGCCCCCCCATTACAAATTATTGACCAAGCCTGATCCAAATGTTTTTTGAAACATTGTTTAATGAGAATGTAAATACAATTCAATACAATTGGGAGGGTTGGGGGGAGGGGGACGCAGCTGCTGGCTCCTCAGCTCTTGCTGCTCTCACTGGGTGTCTTCCTGCTGCAAGGGAAGCAGAATCCGTCACATTCATCCCTGGGGACTCAGGGGAACTGGCCCCCCAGCATTTCCACCCTCCTCCCCCTGCTCTCTGGTCACCCCCCGTCAGGCCCGCAGGGTGAGCTCCTGACCCCCCCTCCCCCCAGAGCTCCTGACACCTCGGCCCCCTCCCGCCTCCTAGGACAGTTTCTGTGTTCAGAGCCTCCCCCACCCCCAGGGACGCTCGCAGGGGCAGGAGGGATTCTGCCAGCAGGGACGTGGGGTGGGGGCAGCCTGAGGAAAGGGGCGGGGGACTCCCTGAGGGGATGGGAAGGAGACCCTGGCCCTGCCCCACTCTCCTGATCTGCTCCGGCTGCTCACCATGTATTCCAGGAGCTGATGGGCCTGCCCCTGCAGGGCGTGGGCCAGGACCAGCCCGGCCTGGCTGGGGCGCCGCAGAGGGGAGCGGGCAGCGAGCAGAGCCTTGTCCAAAAAGCAATTCTCCTGCTCTGGTGTAAAGAGCTGCCCAAAGACCTGGAATGAAGAGCACAGGAGGTTTCAGCTGACGGCCCAGAGCCCGGCCCCAACTCCTGGGGCTAAAACAGCTTCCTCCTCCCCCAAACTCCCTTCCAGACCCTGCACCCAGACGCTCTCCTCACCCGGCACCCCAACCCCTGCCCCAGGTCACCCCTTCCTCCTGCCCCCAAGACCCTCCTACCCCCACGAGGGCCCCAGCCAGCCCCACCCCCGAGCCCTGCCCTGCCCTGGCAGCGCGTCCTTACCTCTCCCACCCTCACGCTGTTGCTGTGAGCCAGGACCCATCTTTCTTTGTAGTAGTGTCTGCACCACAGGTCCTCTGCCTGGTGGATGTTGAGGCCTGCAAAAGACACAACAGGGTCATTCTGCTGGCAGGTCTGAGCCCTTCCCCTCCCACGGGCCCCTGCAGGCATCCCTGGGCAAATGGAGGGGCACAGGGGGCAGAAGGGGAACACAGAGGGACGCATCCCCCCTTGGGCCAGTCTGGGGGAAAAGGGCTGGGTCCCCTCCCCCCGCCGCCGGCACCCTCAGGGTGTCCCTGGGGCCCAGGTCCCGGCTGGGTTCCTTACCCCTGTGGTGCAGGAGGAGTTGATACAGGCTGTGCACCCCCTCCCGGGCCAGCCGGCTGACGTCTTCGGATGGGTCCGAAATAAAAAGGCCCAGCTGGGCCACGTGGTGACCCATCCTCGGCCAGTCAGCTGAGTTCTGAGGGGAGAGAAGAGGGGGGGTCCCTCAGCATCCTGGGGCTGCACGTCCCATGCAAACGGCCGCCGAGGCGGGTCTGAGCTCGGGGGACGGACAGAGACACCTCCCGGGGCGGGGCGGGGCCGGCCTTGCGAGGAGACAACCCTGAGCAATGGCCCCGACTGAAGGGTCACTCCGGGGGTGGAACAAGGGGATCCACTGACGGCCACTCCCCAGTCCCCAGGCCCAGTCCCTCAAGAGCCCCCCTGAAGGGCCCAGGGTCGCCCCTCCCCGGGGAAAGGAGAACGCGGCCCATTCCCGGCCCATTCCCGGCCCTGCCTCTGCCTCCCGGGGACGCTCCCAGCCCCGCGCCCTGCAGCCCCAGACCCCCCGGCTCCGAGGTCACTTACGTCAAACCCCGGGAGGGTGGTGGCGACTCCCAGCAGGGCCGTGGTGCTGCCAAGGGCCCTGGCTCGCTCCTGGGGCAGGCGGGACTCCAGCCACGGGCTCAGGTGCTGGGGGGGAAAGAGGCAGGTCAGGACCCGTAGGGAGGTGCCGGTTCTGGGCAGAGCCTGGGGCTCCTCTCGGACTGTGCCCCCCCCCAGCCACTGACACTGCTCCTCTCTCGGCCCCCCCCCGAGGAAGCAGGGACAATGGCCCCGTCCCCCCCACGGGGCTCACCTCCATTATGAGCTGCAGCCGGGCGGTGTCTGGGGACTCGGCGAGGAGGCTCGCCAGTAGGGCCTGCAGGTCGTAGGGAAGGGCCCGGATGAACTGCTGCAAGACAAGGGGGAGCCCTGGGTCAGAGGGGGGTTGGGGGATCCAGGCCACCCGCTGGCTCCGGGGTGCAGCCTAGAGCAGGGTCTGAGCCGCCTCGCAGAGCAGGGAGGAGCCCAGTCTGGGCATGGAAGGGACGGGCCCCCCGGGAGAGCAACGGGAACCCTGGAGGGAAGGATCCAAACCTGCAGCTTCTTCCCGCCCTCTGCCCCCCCCCCGCTCCTCTCTGGAGCTCCAGCCCAGCCCGGGAGCAGGGCCCGGAGGGACGTACCTGAGTGTGGATGGGCTCCTGCTGCCAGTCCCCAGACACTGTCTGTCCCACGGCCGCCATCAGCAGGGGGGTCAGGAGCTGGGCCCGCAGGGGAGGCTGCAAGGTGCTGGCAGGAGAGAGGGGCAGAGACTGTTAATTCAGCAGCAGGAGACAGAGACTTTCCCACTCCCTGGCCAGGGGATCTGCTCTGGGGGAGTCGGCGGGGGGGGGGGGTCGGTACCTGAGGCTGCAGGCGGTGTTGAGGCAGTCGGCCAAGACCAGCGGGGGGGGCGAGTCCTCCATGATCTCCTGTGAGACCCAAGGAGACAAAGGGGCGTGTGAGGCTGGGGCCCCCAAGAGACGCTCACGCGGCCAGCGCCCCCACCCAGCAGGATCCAACCCCACTGCCTCCCGCTGCCCTGTAGCCCCCCTGCCCGGCACAGGGCCCCTCCCAGCACCCCCCTCCCAAACCGGGACCAGCTCAATCCTTGTCCCCAGGCCGTCTCCTGCCCCTCCCTGCCCTGGTGACCAGCCTCTGAACCTCCTCATCCCTGCTCCCCAGGCGCATCCCCAGCAGCCCGCTCTGCTGCCTTCCAGCCCCCCATGGCCCGGGGAGACCCCTCCCTGTCCCGAATCCCCCTTCCTGTCCGGCACCCCACACCTGCCCCATTTCTGTGTCCCTCCCTCCTCCAGCATCCCCACCCACCCTCCCCATGTCCACCTCCAGCCCTCCTGGCTCCACCCATCCCGTTTCCAGCACCCCCACCCGCCGCCATGGCCCAGGCAGACCCCTGTCCACCCCACGTATCCCCTTCCCTCCTCCCGGCTGCCGCGACTCGCTTACAACGATCCTGGCCATCATGGTGTCCTTGCAGCAGCGCGGCGCCAGGGTGTCCTCGCCCCTTTGGAGGGCGGCGAGGCAGGCGAGGGGGATGGCCAAGAGGAACCGCTGCAGGGCGGCTGGGCTCTGCACCCCAGAGAGAGTCTGTGAGCCTGGGGCCTGCCTGCCCCCCACGGACAGCTGCAGGTCTCAGGCCTCCCAGGAGTGGAGGTGGGAGCTGCCGGTTGTCCAAGCACCCACACTCCCCCCCCAACTGCTGCCCCAGGCTTGTGGGGGCCCAGCTGATGCATGACAAGAGCCCCCAGCTTGGGGGGTCCAGGTCATGCAGGAGAAGGGGCCCCAGGGGGATCCCCAGGGACAAGCCCCTCCCGGAGGGGGGGGGGACGTGCTGGGAAGGGGCCGGACAATCTCGGGTCCCCCCCGTGTGGAGAAGGTTCCTACCGTGTCCCGGGTGTGGAGCTGCTCTTCGATGTCGTAGAAGGCCCCTTCCTCCACCCGGGAGTCCACCTGCTCCTGGCAGAGCTCCGCCGAGGCGCAGGGGGGCTCTGTGCGGGAGGGAAGGGACCAGGGTGACTCCAGTGGCCAGCAGGGGTCACGCGCCCCCATGTCAGGGACCCAGGGCAGGTTGGGCCCCACACGCCCCTCGCAGGGACCCATCCCCCTTCCACCCTCACATCTGCCAACGCTCTCAGCAGAGCCCCCACCAGGAACAAGAGAGCCAAGCAGCCCCCCCATCCATTGCCCTGGCTGCGGGGCAGACACTGGGGCTGCCCCTCCCCGCCCCCCGGGTACTGGGTGAGCCCCTGGGCCCAGCGTGTTCACGGCCCCTCACCTGGGTCTGAGCGGCTGCAGGAGGTGGCCCGGCTGCAGCTGGAGGCCCAGGCGCTGCTGCTGACGGACCTGGACCCACAGCTGCAGGGGCTGGTGCGGGGAGCGACGGGCTGGGGGCTCCCGGAGACTGGCAGGTCCCCGGGGGCCGGGCAGGGCGATGCCCCCTGGTGGTAATGGGGGCTGGGCTCCCGGGGCAGGTGTTTCTCTCCACAGAGGAGGCCCCGGAGCCACCCTACCCGGCTCCCCCGCTGGGCTGGGTCCCGCCTGCCCAGCCGCCTCTGGAGCCAGGTCCGGGGGGCCTGGCCGGTGGGCGAGTCGCCCCGAGCTGGTGGGATCCAGCTTCCCCGCCCGCGGGGACGGAGGAGCTGCTCCCCACTGGCCCTGGGGCCATCTTCAGGGCTTTCTTGAACCACAGCCGAAAACGTTTGGCCATGCTGCAAATGAGGGGAGCAAAGGGGAGCTTGGGGCGCAGCCTGCAGAGCGAAATCCAGGGGTTCCAGCTCCCCAGAGCGACTGCCCCCAGCCCCCAAATGGTCCCTTGCTTATCGGTTCGGTCTTGCACAGGCACTGCAAGGACCTGAGGGTATGTCTACACTCGTGGAATGAGGAGTAACGGTAGTTTGAACTAGGAAGCCTAGTTCGAACTACCTAGTTCGAGCCCCGTGTCGCCGCGCTGCACGGGGTTCCAACCAGCGGGGTTTTAAAAATGGCGGCTCCCCGCTTATGCAAATGAAGCCCGGGAAATTCAAATCCCGGGCTTCATTTGCAAGTGCGGTATGCCTACATTACCCCGCTAGTTCGAACTAATGGGGTAGTGTAGACGTACCCTGAGTCTCCTGCCCATCAACAGCCCCTGCTCAGCCAATCAGGGGAGAGTCTAAGGTGTGGGGGGTGGAGCGTTCTCCCCAAAGACACCGGCATAGACCTGTTCCAGCCCAGGTCCCCACAATGGGGGCTGCATCCCCCACCCCACGGCTCCTGCAAACCACCCCCCGTCCTTCAGCTAGTCTGTTGGGTCCCAAGCTGGGGGAGGCAGCAAGGGAAGGTCACAGAGGAGGCAAGAACAGAGCAGAAATGTGGGGGGATGGAGGAAAAGGGAAACCAACCAGGAGAAAGCCCCAGTGGCGCTAAGGACGCAGCCCAGGTGAGGAATCACCTTCTGGCCCTTGACCGAGGGCTGGGCCTGCCTGGAACCCAGCCGGCCCCGGGCGGGATCCAACCCCTGGGGGCTCTTACCTTCGTCACAAAGGTGTCGGGATGTGGAACTCACAGAACGCGAAGGAACCGTGAGGAGGAGACGCACCAGAGCTAAAGCAACCGGGGGTCTCCAAAGTCCCCTGGGCCCGCCCCCCGCTTTTATCAGCCTGAGATGTGGGTCCCTCTGTGAGGTCATCACCTCCCCACCTGCCCTTTGCCTTATATGCTGAGGGCTGCCCAAAGCCCCTGTGAGGTCACCGCCCCCCCCCCCCCCCACCCTGCCAGGCAAATGTACTGCCTCTGGCCACCCCCCTGGGAAGTTTGAGCCATTACTAGGGGTCCCTCCCCCTCCCTCATAGGCTGCTCCCTGCCCTACACTGCAGGCTTCTTGCACGAGAGCTGTTTCACGCCGGAGTTCTTGCGCAAAAGGTCTCGTGCAAGAGTGCCTCCACCCTGCCATGGGCTTTTGCACAAGAGCGTCCATGGCAGTGTGAACGCTCTCTTGTGCAAGAAAGCTCTGATGGTCATTTTAGCCATAAAAGTGTCTTGCTCAAGAAGCCCCTGGTGCCCGTCCACGCTGCCTTCTTGCACAACAGCTCTTGCACAAAGGGGGCTTAGTCATCGTGGGGAGAGGAATAACTCCTGTGCAAGGAGCCCTGTTCTCTGATGCTTTACTGCAAATTTACTTCTGCAAGAACACACGTAGAGTGTAGACGCGCCACAAGTTTTTTCGCAAGAACACGCAAAAACAAGCCATGTGGATGTTTTCTTTTTAGGCAAAAGCCCCTTTTTGCACAAGATCGGTCGGCCTTTTTGCAGGCATAGGGATCTTGTGGGAAAAGGGGGTTTTTTGCACAAAAAGTAAACATCCACACGGCTTGGTTTTGCGCACAAACCCCGAGCACAAAAACGGATCGGCAGAAAATATGCAAATGACATTGCGTGTCATAGAGTCCCTCGTTAGCATATTTGTTGCCAAAAAAACTCGTTGTGTAGACGTAGCCTAGGAGAGAAGCGATCTCAGACACAAAGCCCTTCAGTAAGAGGGCATAGCCCTGGGGCGTGGTAGGAGACGTACGGCAGACATGGGAGGTCACTCTCCTAGCTATTTGGCACGGAGGAGGCCTCAGCTGGAGCACTGTGTCCAGATCTCAGGGCCATGCTTTAGGAGAGAGAGTCCAGAGGGGAACTATGAAAAGGGATTAGGGACGTTAGATATTCACTGAGTAGTCAATTAACCTCATGATTTCTTATCGGTTACTTGACTTTTCGATAGTCCCCAGGGGCCAGCTGTCTCAGTCCTGGCTCGCGCTGGGTGCGGGACCTACCCCCTCTGCGGCTCTGCATTTACAGTGTGTTAGGAGCCAGGCAGGCAGGCAGCCTCGCTCAGTTCCAGTTTGCACCAGGTCCAGAAGCTCAGACCCAGCCCCCAGGCAAGGGCTGCTGCCAGCTTGTGCTGCTGCCTCTGATACAGAGGCAGCAGTACGGAGTGCCAGGAGGGAACTGGTCTAAAAAGCACCTCCCCTTGCGACCTGGCTGCCTGTCATCCCACGCTGCTGCCTCCGTTTTTGGCGCGAGAGAGCCGCCTGTCTTGAGACACCGGTGGGGAGTCGGATTTTCAAAAGGCAGGTCTCTGTCCTTTGTGAGCCTTCCAAAGCGCTTCGGTGGGGGGAGGGGGCAGGAAGGCGGACGACACTCAGGAATTGTAGCACCCAAATCCACGGAGTGTTTCGCCAGCACCTCCTGCAACAGAGCCCAATCCCTGACAGGCTTTTAGGCAAGATAGATCATTTGAAAAAATGACAGACACAGGGTTTTCCGTCACCGCTCTCCCTTTCTTTTATTTCCCTGGGCTAACTGGCTTGTTCCTCTTTGGCTAAGGATGGAAGGGTATGTCTACACTACAATGTTAGTTCGAACTAACGGACGTTAGTTCGAACTAACATTCATAGCCGCTACACTAGCGCTCCGCTAGTTCGAATTTGAATCGAACTAGCGGAGCGCTTAGTTCGAACTAGGAAAACCTCATTTTACGAGGCTTAAGCCTAGTTCGAACTTACTAGTTCGAATTAAGGGCTGTGTAGCCCCTTAATTCGAACGAGTGGGAGGCTAGCCCTCCCCAGGTTTCCCTGGTGGCCACTCTGGCCAACACCAGGGAAACTCTATGCCCGGCCCCGGACCTCTTAAAGGGGCACGGGCTGGCTACGGTGCCCGTGCCAGGTGCAAGCCTGCTAGCACCCAGCCAGCAGACCCTGCACCTGGCACGGCACAGAGCCACCCACCCGATGTCCCCCAGCCCACCCCCTCTTCCCGGGACCAGGCTGGCAGCTCCCGGAAGCTTGCCCGGGACCGCAAGAGGCGGGTACATTCCTGGGCTAGTGCGGACATCGTGGACCTCGTCCACGATCTCCGCACTAGGCACAGGAAAGTGGCCATCTAGGGCAGGAGAGCTGCCAGCCTGGCCACCCAGGAGCAGGTTTGCATGAAAATCAAGGGGGTCCACTGAGACCCCCGACCCTGAGCCCTGAGCTTACAATGGCCGTCCTGGGTCAGACCAAAGGTCCATCTAGCCCAGTAGCCTGTCTGCCGACAGCGGCCAACCCTAGGGACCGTGGAGGGGATGGACCAAAGACAGTGACCAAGCCATTTGTCTCGTGCCATCCCTCTCCAGCCTTGCACAAACTTTGGGCAGGGACACCACTCCTACCCCCTGGCTAAGACTACTCCATGGACCCAACCTCCATGACTTGATCTCACTTCCCTTTCAACTCTGTTCTAGTTGTAGCCTTCACAGCCTCCTGCAGCAAGGAGTTCCACCGGTTAACTATTTGCTTTGTCAAGAAGAACAACTTTCTCTTACTAGTTTCAAGCCTGCTACCCAGTCCTTTCCTTTGGTGTCCTCTAGTCCTTCTTTATGGGAACTCATGAAGAACTTTTCTGAATGCACCCTCTCCACCCAACCCCTGCTTTTAGAGACCTCTATCCTGTCCCCCCTCCGTCTCCTCTTTTCTAAGCTGAACAGTCCCAGTCTCTGTAGCCTCTCTTCATCTGGGACCTGTTCCCAACCCCTTATCATGTTAGTTGCCCTCCCCTCTCCCAGCCTTAATCTTCCCCTCTCCCACCTCCTTTTCCCAGTCTCCCCCAGTTTTGTTCAATAAAGACAGAGTCAATGTTGGAAGAAACGTTATCTTTATTTTGTACATCAATAAGAAGGGGGGCTAGGGAAGGGTAAGTGGAAGGAGGTGAGGGAGGAATGGGGTACGAGCCCCCGATGGGGAGGACTGGGCTGGCTCTGCAGGCTTCTGGGGGTGGAAGCTCTCCTGCAGCCCCCCGATTACCCCCTCTCCCCAGATGGCAGCCTGTGGCAAGTGCAGCCGGGCTGATGGCCGAGTGGTGTGATGTGCCCAGTGTGGGTACTTCGGGCACTCCAAGCCAGGACTGGTTTTCAAGCGGGGCACCCCTTAGAACTGTCTGTCCGGGGTGGGGGTCGGGACCCTTTAAGCGCAGCCCTCGGCTAGCCTGAGACTGCATCTCCACGCTCTAAGTCCTCCTCTGATGCCCTGCTGGCACTGCTTCCGGCCATCCTTAAGCCCTGTTCAGAGTCCACTCAATGTGGACTTGCTAGTTCGAATTAGCAAAACTAGTTTTTAGTTCTAGACGCGTTAGTTCGAATTAGCTTAGTTCGAACTAGCGCTGTAGTGTAGACATACCCGAAGAGAGGAGCCAGCAGGGGTAGAATGAATTGTGTACCAGGTCCTGGAAACAAGAGCATCTCCTCCAGATCACCCATCCACACCTGAACTGTTTAAAAG
Organism: Pelodiscus sinensis; assembly: GCF_052426305.1. Lineage (NCBI taxonomy): Eukaryota > Metazoa > Chordata > Testudines > Trionychidae > Pelodiscus > Pelodiscus sinensis. The sequence goes on along the minus strand of NC_143069.1, from coordinate 24,630,522 downwards.
CTTGGCTGCCAATAAAGACACCTTAGCTCAGCAAATGCCAAGCCAGGCACCTGTGTTTGGACACGAGGGGTGCACAGGGATGTGAGAACCAGGAAGGCTGATCTGTGAATTCACCCCCAACCGTCCCAGTACAAGACAGACGCTTGCGCCAACCAGCAGGGGTCACTGCTCCTCCGGTTTGGCTTGGACAAAGGTGCCCATCTGTTTGGTGTTCGCGTCTCGGAGCTGCGCCAGCTGCCTCTGGCCACGGAGGAGCCAATACTCGATGTGCATCACGTCGGCCCGGGGGATGCTGGCGTTCTTCCGGAACTCGGCCTGGATGCGAGGCAGGAATCCCGGCTTCTCCCGGCCGGTGCGCAGGAACTGCCTGTATAGGCTCAGGACGTGCTTCTGCAGCTTGCTATGCCGGGCCATGGTGCGCCTGGGGAGCCCTCCCAGGCCACGGGGGGCCAGCGCCACGAGGCAGGGGCTGGAAGTGAACAGAGGCGGAGATGTTAGAGCAGCATCTCATTCCCAGACGCGCCTGTGCAGGCATTTCCATGCACTTTTCACCCCCACCTGCTAGGGTTACCAGATGGTTTAAAAAAAATACCGAACAGCAGGGGCCGGTGGGGGGGGGGGCGGGACTGGCTGGAAGAGAGGGGGTGGGGGGGAACCGGCCGCCGGGAAGCAGGGCTGGCTGGGAGGGGGCTGGAGGGAGCGGGGCTGGCCGGGGGGCAACCAGCCGTCAGGAAGTGGGTCTAGTTGGGTTGAGGACCAAGAGGTGGGGGAACCGGCCGGCAGCGCTGCAGAGATGTACCAGAGCCTGGGTCGGATTCATCTTTGGTGGGCCCTGGCTCCTAGACCATAGACACACTCGTCCCCCACCCCCCCGGAGGCCCTAGGGAAAATGGCACCCCGGCCCTGTGGACATGGTGCCCTCTCTGTTTCCCTTGGCCCCGTAGGCACTAAGCTCCACTCCTGCCGCCCAACTCCTACAAGGCCCGACGGATTTCTCTGTGGCCCCCGACCCAAAAAAGGATCCCCCCAGCCCTGCGTTAGGGGATACGAGGGAGTCTGGCTGGGACGTAAGTGCAAATAACTCTGCTCTTAGCAGCTCTGAACCGATGGGCTCTGCCCTGTGCCCCAACCAAGAACCCTAACATAAGAACGGCAGTACTGGGTAGCCTGTCTGCTGACAGTGGCCAGCACCAGGTGCCCCAAAGAGGGTTGACCAAAGACAATGATCAAGCGATTTGTCTCCTGCCATCCTTCTCCAGCCTTCCACAAACAGAGGCCAGGGACACTATTTCTATCTCCTGGCTAATGGCCTTTTATGGACCTAACCTCCGTGAAATTATCTAGCTTCTCTTTAAATCCTGTTATAGTTCTAGCCTTCACAGTCTCCTCTGGCAAGGAGTTCCACAGGTTGACTACACCCTGTGTGAAGAAGAACTTTCTTTTATTAGTTTTAAACCTGCTACCCATTAACTTCATTTGGTGTCCTCTAGTTCTTCTATTATGGGAACTAATAAATCACTTTTCTTTATTCACCCTCTCCACACCACTCATGTTTTTATAGACCTCTATCATATCCCCCCTCAGTCTCCTCTTTTCTAAACTGAAAAGTCCCATCGCTTTAACCTCTCCTCATATGGGACCCGTTTCAAACCCCTAATCATGTTAGTTGCCCTTTTCTGAACCCTTTCCAAGGCCAAAATATCTGTTTTGAGGTGAGGAGACCACATCTGTACACAGTATTCAAGATGTTGGTGTCCCATAGTTTTATACAGGGGCACCCTGAGTTACCAAACCACATGACACTGCCCATTAAAAACCCACCAGGACTTACCCAGCGTTTATATGCAGAGGTCCCGCACCAGCGGCAGTCTGCACTGGACAGGAAACCATACGCCCAGCACGCGCGGGAAATCACAGGAACCCAGCCTGGACGGTCCGATGCCCCAGCCCTGACAGAAGAAAATCAAGGTGTGCTTGAAGTGCCACGCCCACCATCCCTTGGTCCTCTGGGGCATTCGGCACATCCTGCTGGGTGAAAGGGCCGGTCACAGCTCCAGGGTCTGTCACACTTCAGGGCCTTTGGCAGCTCCTATTCACCGGGGTCAGGCAGATAATCGCCCCGAGCTTTCCCAGCACTTTTCAGCATCAGCTCTCAAAGGGGGGCAGCGTGACCCCCATGGGAGCAGGGGAATGTCAAAGAAGGAATGGGGCGGGGCAGGGGAGGCAGCCAATGGCTTCTCCTAATGCAGTGGTCCCCAACCATTTGAGGTTGCCGGGCGCCAAGGGGTGTGGCTGTTTGCCCGCAGGGCGCCCTGGAGCGGAGCCCCCATTGCGCACCCGGGGGCGGGGCCCCCCCATAGACACATTCCCAGGGCCGCCCCCCCCCCACAAGTACCGCATGCCCAGGGCCGGGCCTCCCACCAAGCGCCGCGCGCCCGGGACCGGCACTCTCCCCCCAAGCACCGCGTGCCCGGGGCCGGCGCACCCTGCAAGCGCCACGCGCCCGGGGCCGGCACTAGCGCTGGCACTCTCCCCCCCCCCAAGCACCGCGCGCCCGGGGCCGGCGCTCTCCAAGCGCTGTGCGCCCAGGGCTGGCGCACCCTGCAAGTGCCGCACGCCCGGAGCCTGCGCTCCCCCCATGCGCCACGTGGCCATAGCGCGGGCAGCCAATCTGCGGCGCCCCCGGGGCCGGCGCTCACCGTGCACCATGCGCCCGGGGCCAGCTCCGGCACCGCACATGCGCCACGTGCCCGGGGCCAGGCCAGCCCTGAGCACTTGGCGGGCGCATACAAATGCGGGCACCGTGTTGGGGACCACTGTTCTAATGTTAGCAGTGGGGACACCAAGTTTGGAAGTGAATGGTTAACCAGTAAGCCGGTTATGGTTAACCAGAGGGGGCTGGAGCAGCCCTCCACCAGCCATAGGCAGAGGGCACTCTGGCACGCCACGGGTAGGGTTGCTCAGCAGTCACAGCAGTGTGCCAAGGGGGTAGGTGTGTGGGCTGCTCCAAGCCCATCTTTAACACGTCCTACGTGTCCCATTTAATCGGTTAACTGGTTCAACATATTGTTTAACTGGTTAGCTAATTAAATGAGATTTTACATCCCTGGCACCAAGGTGGCTAAAAGTAGGGTTGAATTGGGACTAGAAATTCCAGGATTTTGACTTTTTTTTCCTGATCACACACAGTTCTGCAAATAAATTCACGTTTTGTTTAGATTTTGACTTTTTTTAAATGTAGTACGGTGGATTACGGAAGATAAACTTTAAAGAGACCAAACAAAGAGTCATTTCAGGAATGGAAAACTACATTTTAATGTTCTGAAATGGTGGAGTTTTCCCCTTCCAAACAAAAGGTCACTAAAATCAGCATTTTCCAATGGAAAAACATCCCCTCAGAAAACTTCCTTCCAGCTCTAGTTAAAACGGACGTATTTTGAAGTGTATAATCAACCTCTGGAACTCACTGCAAAAGGATATTAATGATGGCGAAGGAAAGGGGAGGGAATCATAGAACCATAGAGCTGTAAGACACCTCAGAAGGTCATCAAATCCAGCCCCCTGCTCTAGGCAGGACCAATCCCAACTAAATCAACCCGGCCAGGGCTTTGTCAAGCTGAGACTTAAACACCCGCTGTCTACAGCCAGTCTGATCCCTTCTGGGGAAGCATGGGTGGGAAGAAAGAATTAGACAGGGTAAAACAAACCCGTAGGTCTTGGTTGACTTCGTCCTGCTTCAGGGCAGGGCGCTAAACTTGGGGACTACTCTAGTCAGACCAACATTTCAATCAATCTTGTCAAGAAACAGGCAAAAAAAACCCCCAACCCAAACCAGGGAGAAACACGTTCCTTGGTTTGTAAACACAGACACAGAGAACAGCTCCTTCTGTTAGGGGGGGTGGGAATAAAGAAAATAATCCCTCGCCCCCTCCCCTTCCTATTTGGTCCTAAAGGATGAAGATTTGTGCAGGCTGCGGGGGCAGGACTGATATTCAGGGAATGGGGAGCATGGGGGAGAAGGGGGCAGCTTGCTTACAATCCAGGGGCAACCCCGTGTCTCGGGGCTGGCCCAGCACAGGCAGGATTTCTGCAGCGCAGGGGGACACGAGGTGAAACAAGCAGCGACTCGGCCGATTGGGGTTTGTTATTGTAGGGTCGCATTGAAGCAGACACTGGCACCAGCGTCGCCTCCAAGAGCGAGGGGAGTTCGCGGCCTGGTAACCCCGGACGGACCCGGACCTGGACCCCCCTGCGCTGGGGGGCCAGGAGTCACCGCCCCCCGCCCCTCACCTCCGCCTCCTGCCTGCTCGCAGCTCCCGGGCCCGCGGCAGCAGCTGTGCCAGCCGGCTCCGAATGTTGAAACACCAGCAACATTAGCCCTCGCTTCCCATTGGCTGGAGGGCCCCAGGGGCGGGCGCAGGAAAGGGGAAGCTCCGCCCTTCGAGGGCCACGTGGGCCGGCAGTGGAAGTTGCAAGTCAGCTGGAGGAGAGAGGGGCCCGGCCCGGCCTGCGCACGTGGCTTTCACCGCAGCGCTCACCTGCCCTCACGCCCCACGCTCCTGCTTTTCCCTCCCTGCGTTGTTCGACCCAACCCTCACCCAGGCATCCACCCAGTTCACCCCGATTCTCATCCCTTTTTAAACTTGTTCCTAAGAAACCCCGATCGGTTCCTGGGAAATTCCCAACAACTCTTATCAGTGGTGCCTGTTACATACCAGCTGGGTTTTCCCTGTGATATTTACATACCCCCTGCCTCCTTTTTTCGCCCCTCCCATTTTTTCCTCCCCTGTTCATTTTGGTTCTGGACATACAACACTCCAGTCGTCTGAAGAAGTGGGCTATGCCCAGGAAAGCTCATGATCCCATTGACATGGTTTGTTAATCTTTAAGGTGACTGACTATATGTTGTGTTTTAAGTTTTTCCTGTTACAGACTCACTCAGCTACCCCTCTGAAACTCGTGGGCTCTGTCTACACTGCAGGCTTCTTGCACAAGAACTGTTTTGCAGAAGAGTTCTTGTGCAAAAGGTCTTCCATACGAGCGCGTCCACACTGCCATGTGCTTTTGCAGAAGAGATGTGCTTTTGCACAAGAGCATCCATGGCAGTGTCGACACTCTCTTGCACAAGAAAGCTCTGATGGCCATTTTAGCCGTAGGGGTTTTTTGCGCAAGAAATTCATGTTGCCTGTCTACACTGCCGCCTTCTGGAAGAGCTCTTGTGCAAGAGGGCTTATTCCTCGTGGGGAGAGGAATAACTCTTCCGGAAGAAGCCCTGTTTGCTGATGCTGTACTGTAATACTTGTGCAAAAACACGCACGCAGTGTAGACACTCTGCAAGTTTTTGCGCAAGAACAGCTGTTCTTGTGCAAAAAGCCTGCAGTGTAGACATAGCCTTAGAGGGGCAACCCCAACAGTCATTACTAACAAGGAGTCCTGTGGCACCTTGAAGATTTATTTGGGCATCAGCTGTTGCGGAGGAAAAGCAGGTCCAAGTGTTTTTTACCCCTGGAAGCGGATGCCCAAATACACGTGTTAGTCTTTAAGGTGCCCCAGGGTGCCTCTGTTTAAACAAGTGGAAGAGAAGGGCCTGTGTGCACCTCATAGGATGCCAGGCTAGACTGAAGATCACAATGGCCCTCTCTGGCCTGGAAGTTAATGAATGGTTACATCTGGCCAGGCTGCCTCTCTTTATGCTTGCATTAACTAACTGGGTTATTTGCAGGTGTTGTACTCAGTCCAGCTGTGTCGGAGCGCCTGCTGCTGGAGGAGAACGCAAAAGTTCTGTTACCTGGTTTGTAAGTCTGGAGCCTTCTCTACTGCATGAGGTACAAGCCACCTGGCTCTTCGCTAAAGTTGCAGAGCCGAGTCACTATCGCTGGATGTGGTCTCCGTGCCCAGAGTCCCCAGAGACCACAAACCAGATAAGATTCGAAATCGCCCAAGCAGATTTTTTGCGTAACAACATGCAATAATAGTTGCCAGCGAACAGACTCAGCGCTGCGCCGCTACACTTTATGGAAGCCGTGGCAATGTCCTAACACCCACTGAGCACCATCCAGTGCCCCCACACAGTCAGCTGGTGAACACCATTTGAGGTGAACTTTTATACATTCCTGATGTATCAGGTTGCTACCCCCTGTTACCTGGTTACCGTCCCTTACCTTGCAGAAGGGGGCTTACTTCCTAGTCTTCATACTGTCAACTTACTATCTGTTATGCTGTCAACTTTGACCTGGTCCTGAACATAGGTCGGTATGTACTTTATTTGTGGGAGGTAAATGGTACCAAGATGTTCCTTAGGACAATCCACAGAACTACAGACCGGTCAGCCTTACCTCACTCCCCGGAAAAATCATGGAGGGGATCCTCAAGGAATCCATTTTGAAGCACTTAGAATAAGGAAAGGGATCAGGAGCAGTCATCACGGATTCACCAAGGGCAAGTCATGCTTGACGAACCTGATTGCTTTCTATGACGAGGTAACTGGCTCTGTGGACATGGGGAATTCAGTGGATGTGATATACCTGGACTTATTCTTGCCAGCAAGTTAAGGAAGTATGGATTGGATTAATGGACTGTAAGATGGATAGAAATCGGGCTAGACTGTTGGGCTCAATGGGTAGTGATCAACAGCTCCATGTCGGACTGGCGGTCAGTTTCAAGCAGAGTACCTCAAAGACCGGTTCTACGGTCGGTTTTGTTCAACATCTTTATTAATGACTGGATGAGGGGATGGATTGCACCCTCAGCAAGTTTGCCTATGTCACTAAGCTAGGGGGAAAGGTAGATACATTGGACGGTAGGGTATATGGTGCAGAGTGTCCAAGACATATTGGAGGATTGGGCCAAAAGAAATCTGATGAGGTTCAACAAGGACAAGTGCAGAGTCCTGCACTTGAATGGAAGAATCCCAAGAATTGTTATAGGCTGGGACCGACTGGCTAAGTAGCAGTTCTGCAGAAAAGGACCTGGGGGTTACAGTGGATGAGAAGCTGGATATGAGTCAACAGTGTGCCCTTGTAGCCAAGAAGGCTAATGGCATATTAGGGTGCATTAGGAGGAACATTGCCAGCAGATCTAGGGAAGTGATTATTCCCCTTTATTGGGATGTGGTGAGGCCACGTCTGGAGTATTGTGTCCAGTTCTGGGCCCCCCACTACAGGAAGGATGTGGACGCATTGGAGAGGGTCCAGTGGAGGGCAACAAAAATTATTAGGAGGCTGGAGCACATGACTTAGGAGAGGCTGAGGGAGTTGGGCTTGTTTAGTCTGCAGAAGAATGACGGGGGATTTGATAGCAGCCTTTAACTATCTGAAGGGAGGTTCCAAAGAGGATGGAGAGAGGCTGTTCACAGTGGTGACGATGGCAGAACGAGGAGTGATGGTCTCAAGGTGCAGTGGGGGAGGTGTAGGTTGGATATTAGGAAAAACTCTTTCCCTAAGAGAATGGGGAAGCACTGGAATGGGCTAACTAGGGAGATGGTGGAATCTCCATCCCTAGAGGTTTTTAAGTCCTGGTTTGACACAGACCTGGTTGGGATGATTGAGTTGGGATTGGTCCTGCTTTTGGGCAGGGGGCTGCACTCGATGACTCCTGAGGTCTCTTCCAGCCCTGGGATTCTATGATTCTAAGGCAAGGGACTTCTTTTATTTGAGAGCCCCAATTCCTTCAACAGCAGTATAGGTCTAATCCATGGAGCTCCTGAAGAGCAGCTCTGCATCCCTTTCTATGGCAGCCCAACTGTCCTTGGAACTGGTCAGACCAGTGTGACATCCCCCTGTGTAGGCATAATGAGCTAACGTGTCCTTCACTCCCATGCACCAACTTTGCCACTTATCAACTATGTTTTTAATTTGTTCGAAGGGAAAGCTGAATGAAGCCAAAATTAATGAGTGTTTTAACTTGTAACAAAATACAGGACTGTGTAGCACTTTAAAGACTAACAAGATGATTTATTAGATGATGAGCTTTCATGGGCCAGACCCACTTCCTCAGATCCACTATTTGATCTGAGGAAGTGGGTCTGGCCCACGAAAGCTCATCATCTAATAAACCATCTTGTTAGCCTTTAAAGTGCTACATAGTCCTGTATTTCATTTCAGCTACACCAGACTAACACGGCTACATTTCTATCACTGTTCTAACTTGTGTTTCTGTTCCCAGGAAATGTTGAAACGGTAGATTCCTAGGGACTGTCAAGTAGAAAGATTGACCCAAATTAGTTACTTGTTTACTTTCTTTGGCTCCACTGGAATCTTACAACAGGGATTAACTAGCTCCATTCATATCTATAATTAACACAAACAAAATCTATGTTTAGTGACAGGTAAGGTTTCCTGAGCACATGTCTAACAATCCAGACATTTAAAATCAGAAGTTAGTGGAAGGAGGCTGAAAAAGGTGAGGCTTTCGAGAGAAAAATTGCCCGAGAAAGGGTTATTTTGAACTCCAATTTACTCTGTATCAACCCATTTTTCCATTAAACCAACCTAAAGTACTATAAATAGGACTCAAAGTTTATGTCCTATGTTTTAGTTTTTGTCATAAACACCACAAGAAAAAAATATAAAGCAAATGGGAAAAAAGGGAGGATGCGAGTTATGAAAAAGCAAACAGTTGATAGGAGAAGCTAAAACTGGGGGAAAAAATCTATAACCAGTAACATAAAGGATAATTAGGAAATGTTTAAATATATCGGGAACAAAAGAAATCAGAGGAATGGTAAAGATCCATTACTGTATAAGGCTGGTCAAATTGCCAATCATGATGAAAAAAAGAAACTTCAGCAACCTGCTTGGAATTTAATGCGTTGAACTACACACAAGCCATAAAGATTGGATGTCTTTCTAAAACATATGTGGTAGCTCAACCGAGGGATGTTAAATTGCGCTTAATCAGCTAATCCAGTAGTTGGTGGAATTTCCATCGACTACTCAATTAGTCAATAAGGGTATGTCTACATTAGCTCGTTAATTTGAGCTAGGTAGGCAAAGCAGGCAACCGGAGTTGTAAATGAAGCCCGGGATTTAAATAGCCCAGGCTTTATTTGCATGTTCCCGTCCGGTCGCCATTTTGAAATTCCACTAGCCGCGCAGCTATAGAATGAGATGTAACAGTTAATTCGAACTAAGGACTTAGTTCGAGTTACCGTTTCATTGCCACATGTAGCTGGCAGGAAGGGACCTCGAGAGGTCGAGTCCAGTCCCCTGCCCTCATGGCAGGACCCAGTACTGTCTAGACGAGTGTTTCTTAAACTTTTTAAGACCGAGGAACACCAAACAATTTTTTTTTAATGAGGATTTTTTGTTGACTCCTGAGGTCTCTTCCAGCCCTAGGATTCTATAAATGTGCTTGGTACCTGTGCCTGAACCTTTATGCTTGATCTGGCTTATACTATTTCTCTTTCCTGCCTGCGGTTCCACTGAGCCAAAGTCTTGCTTCCTAGATTTCAGGCCTGTTGCTGTTTTTATGTTACCGGCCTTTATTCGGGCCTGCTGATTTTATGTTACCAACCCGCAACTTACTACAGAGGCAACTGAGTCCCAAAAAGGAGGAGCAGCTTGTTCAAAAACACAGCAAGCCAGTGGCAGCGCTAGGAATAGGACCCGTATGTCCCAACTCCCTGTCCCCTGCTGTACTAACCAGACCAAAATACTTTGACCACCAGGGTCTGAAGCCCCACAGACAGGGGCCACGGATGGGGAGGGGGAGAGGCAAAGGGGGCAGTTGTCTCGGGAGCTGATGATTTAAAAGGGTCCAGGCCTCTGGGTCACTGTATCGACTATTATGGCAGCCGCCACTGCCAGAGACCCGGGAAAATGAAATCAATCCTAGAGCTCTGTCTGGTGCAGGGTGGGTGGCGCTAAGGCCTGATTGGCCCTCGCCTTGCCCCTCCTACCTTTAGCTTTGCCCCTTTGAGGGGGTCTAGAGCCGACACCCTCCCATACATTACCCAGGGCCCGACAACGTCTGTCACCAGCCCCGTTGACATGAATGTGCCCCAAATCCCTCAGACCCAGTACAGTCCCCCCCTCCTCCCCCTCCTCCCCCCGGATCCTTAATTCTTCTCTTGTCATCTGATTGCTTCAAGCATTGTTACAGGCTGGGGACCGACTGGCTAAGCAGCAGTTCAGCAGAAAAGGACCTGGGGATTACAGTGGATGAGAAGCCGGAGATGAGTCAACAGGGTGGCCTTGTAGCCAAGAAGGTTAATGGCATATTAGGGTGCATTAGGAGGAGCATTGCCAGCAGGTCTAGAGAAGTGATTATTCCCCTTTATTCGGCTCTGGTGAGGCCACATCTGGAGTATTGTGTCCAGTTCTGGGCCCCCAACTACAGGAAGGATGGGGACGCATTGGAGGGGGTCCAGGGGAGCTTGACCAAAATTATTCGGGGTATGGAGCACATGACCTATGAGGAGAAACTGGGGGATTTGGGTTTGTTTAGCCTGCAGAAGCAAAGAGTGAGGGGGGATTTGATAGCAGCCTTCAACTTCCTGAAGGGAGGTTCCAAAGAGGATGGAGAGAGGCTGTTCTCAGTAGTGAGGGATGGCAGAACACGGAACAGTGGTCTCAGGTTACAGCGGGGGAGGTCTAGGTTGGATATTAAGAAAAACTATTTCCCTAGGAGGGTGGGGAAGCACTGGGCTGGGTTCCCTAGGGAGGTGGTGGAATCTCCATCCCTAGAGGTTTTTAAGTCTCCGTTTGACAAAGCCCTGGCTGGGATGATTGAGTTGGGATTGGTCCTGCCTTGGGCAGAGGGCTGGACTTGATGACTCCTGAGGTCTTTTCCAACTCTAGGATTCTATGATTCATCCGTGCGATGTCACTGGAGACGCAGGGAGGTACATTGTGTGTGAAAGCCCCGATCTTGCTTCTGGTTTTGTACAGGCGGCCGTGAAAGTAACTTTACAGTTTCTCACAGGTACTGTCCTGTTGCAGCCCAGGTCTTTGCAGTTCTTGCTGGAGCTGCGCACCAGGGCACTTTCACCTCTGTGTTCAGGATTCAGAGTTATCTCTTTTCCCAAAGATCTTCCCTGGAGCTGTTCAGAGAGAGCTTGCTCCCTCTCGCCACAGTCTCTCTTAAGGCAACCATGTTCTTCAGAGCCTCTGGCCTGACGTGGAACGGGACGGGGGACACCACAGAAGAGGCCAAATTCGCCGGGGGAAACACTCCAAGGAAATGGATGCTAAAGAGGGTCCATTCGCCAAGACTCATGTGCAGGGCTTCTTTGATTTCAGTGTTGTCACTGTAGACCAGCGCGCGCCCGTTGAGATTATGGTCCCTGAGCCTCTGTTTGTACAGCGGGACGTTTTCCTCCTTCAAGCCGATTGTGTCCATCTGGAAGAGAAGTGGGAGCACCCGTTAGTGCCGTGCATCTACTGAACATGTCGCCAAACACGTTTTTAGGAAGGGTCCGCTATAGCTCCCGAGAGGAACCTGTCTGGGCTTGCTCAGATTCTAGCAAACAAGGCGGGCCGGCCGGCTGTGGGGCCAGGTATGGTACCCGGCACACCCCACTGCCGTGTGCTTGGATTCTGCTAGGGGCACCGCTGAGCAAGTTGGCACGGCAGGGGAAATAGCATGCTCTCTGCAGGCAAAAGCTAGCAATGCAGGGACCACTGGAGGGGTGTGTTGAAATGAAGAGGGAAGGTTTCCTGACCCTGCTTGTAGGCTGGAGGGAAGCATGCAGTCAGCCTGACGGGGGTGGAGTTGGGCCTCTCGACCTAAGGCTATATCTACACTGCGGGCCTTTGCAGGCAGAGAGTATGCTAATGAAGCACTCGTTAGCAACTTCTTGGCACTCATTAGCATGCTCTCTGCAGGCAAAAGCTAGCAGTGTAGACATAGCCTCAGGGTTCTTGTGTGTTATTCTGGATAAGGGGTATTACGCTGCAGGCCTCCAGCAAGAGTATTTATGTTTTTGCCTCTCTTCTCTCTGGAGTGCATAACAGACAGCTACGGGTCTCCCAGTCTTAAAACCGACCAGTCACTTCAGAGCGTAAAGGATGAACCCGGGGAGAGCCAGCCAATGGCTTCGGGGTTGGAGGAAAGAGCTCCAAGGAACCGAGTTGTTCCAAGAAGAAATGTTTTGTGTAAACCAAGAGTCAGGAGCAGCAGAAAGTGGGGGAACTAGCAGAGCCCGGACTGTGGCCCGGCCCCCTACATCACCCTTTCCCCCTCATCCTCACTCTGCCCATTCCCCCTCATGTGCCCCCCTACTCCTGAGGCCTCAAACCCACACTGTGCCTTCCCCGAAAGCCCCCATCCCACACCGCCTGTTCCCCTCAACATCCTACCCCCACTAGTTCTCGCTCCTCTCCCTCCAGTTATGCACCAGTTATGTGGGACAGTTTTCTCCCAGCTCTGGGGCCCGTAGTCAGGGCTGTCCCTAGGCCCACGGGAAATATGTAGCTGCATAGGGCACCGGAAAATTTGGGCACCAAATTTTTGAGTTCCCCAATGCAGCAGCCATGTGTTCTTGTATGTCTGAGGATATGCCTCTGCCGGTTCGTCTCTGGGGACGCTCTGTCCTGTCTGCTGCAGGGCTTTTCCCTTCGCCCTCCCCCACGTGCTCCTCTCAGCTGGCAGTGTAATCCACACACCTAGTGTGTGTGGTTCACTGTCCCTTCGTGTGGCAATTGGACCTCTTACAGCCAGAGATAAGAACAAGGGAGCTCTACATCCTAAGCTGGGAGCCAGCTGCCTTCATGGCTCCAGCTGTCGAGGCCTCTAGGGGTGTGTGTAAACTACATGGCTCCATCGATGGAGCCATGTAGATGAGGCTGATCGGCAGAGGGAAATGAAGCCGCGATTTAAATAATCGCGGCTTCATTTAAATTTAAATGGCTGCCGCGCTCTGCCGACCAGCTGATGATCAGCTGTTTGTCAGCAGATCGGGGCAGTGTGGACGCTCCCGTCGACATGAAAGCCCTTTGTCGACCTCCCCCTGATGCTTCGTGGGATGAGGTTTATCGGGGAGGTTGACAAAGGGCTTTCACGTTGATGGGGAAGCGTCCAGACTGCCCCGATCTGCCAACAAACAGCTGATCATCAGCTGGTCGGCAGAGCGCGGCAGCCATTTAAATTTAAATGAAGCCACGATTATTTAAATCGCGGCTTCATTTCCCTCTGCCGATCAGCCTCATCTACATGGCTCCGTCGATGGAGCCATGTAGTTTAGACACACCCCTAGGTTCAAATCTGCTTAGGGGTTCAAATCAGGAGCAGCAGCAGCAAGCTAGCAAGCAGAGAGGATCTGCAACTCTGCTCTAGTTCCTGATCCCTGCTTGGGGTAGGGAGGTAGTAGGAACAACCAGACCTCCAGCAGAAGCTGCATGGGGGGAAAAGGCCCAGGCAATCCTGCAGAAGGGCCCTCAATTATTCAGGGCCCCACAATTTGCAAAGATGGCTCTGCCTGTAGCTGTCATCTGTGGGCAGCTGCTGTCACATGAATGACATTCTTCTTGCGATGAAGAGGCATGGACATTCTATCGACAGCTGGCCCTGCTCGAAGGAAGGAAACCCAAGGGTGACCCACCTCTCGGCAGACATCCTCCACCGTCATACCCAGCAGAGTGCAGGCGCTGAGCTTGTCGAATTTCTTTGTCCGTTTCAGTCTGTGGCTGCCACGTTGCAGCTCCATCTGTCTTTTCAGGGTTGGGTCCAAATTGACCGTGAAGGGGAGGTAGAAGAGGGCCTCCTCCACCCGAAACCTGCCGCACAGGAAAGTGTGGAACAGCTCGGGATCCTGGTCCAATTCCAGCAGCTTTTCCATCTGGCCTTTCAGCATGTCCAGCTCTTCCATGTACTTCTCGTAGACCTCCCACAGAGACATGTCGGGGCGGAGCGGGCTTCCATGGCAGCTGCCCATTCGACTCCTCTGCTCCTCATCCTCGATGCACTGCAAGAGCCAGCTCAGACGGCACGGCCACTGGTTGGCAAGGAGCACCCATTCCACCACCTTCTTCGGACACACTTCATCCTTGGGGATGTTACTCGCCAGCAGCCTGATGGTGATGGTGACGGTGTTCACGATGCGCCGCATCTGCACCACGTTGTCTGTCATGAATTCCTTCAAGGCGTCATCCAGGAGGTAGTCGAAAGCATCTTGAATGAGGTCTTTGGCTCGGATACCTTTCCCGCAGCTGCCGGTTCCCAGCGCTGGGGTTCCAACCATGAGAGGTATCTGGCTGTCCTCTGCAACTGGATTCTGGGCATCGTGGTTGGCCGAATGGTAGCGAGAGATGTTGAGGAAGTCAGAGCTGGCTTCCATCTTGCCATCCTGCCGGAAGCCGACCTCTGCCTCTAGCTGCTCCTTGCGCGCGATGATATTCCTGATCAGCCTCCGCTTGGTGTCGCAGTCCATCCGAGGGACAGAGAAGGGCAGGGTGACGATGCGGTTTAAGAACTCGTAGCCGTTGTTGGCCATACCTCTCATATACTTGGAGTTTTCCACGTAGTCGACAATGATGCTGGAGTCAACAGCCAGGATGGAGATGAAAGGGGCGTCATCGTCTGAGAGGAGAATGTTCATGGCATCAAGGACGCCCACCACCTTGTCAGGGCTGCATGTATCCAAGTGGGTGATCTCCAGCACCACCCGCAGCTTCCGCCGCTGGAAGATCTCCATGTACTGCAGGAACCCAGTGATTGTCCTGACTTCGCTTTTCACGCAGCTCATGAAGCCCAGCTGTGCGCTGAGAGCCGTCTGGTTCATCTGTCTCTCCAGCTGGCTCTTCTGGGTGACGATAATGTTTCGTACCACTGTGATAGTGAGCCGTATCGCAGCTGCTGCAGAGACGCTGACAGCCGTCACCCCAATGCCTTCCACGACAGCTATGGCGTCTCCTGAGGCATCCCCGATGGGGATCCCAAACACTAGGAGGAGACCACCCACCCCAATAGCTACCATGATCAAAAGGATCACAGCCACCCACAGCGGGAGGAAGAGGAACTTCTTGCTAACCCATTCCTGATCCCCTGGTCTTTCGATGATGCTACATTTCCTGTCTATGGTCCTGTAAATGCTCATGGGTAGGAGACCAAAGTGGCTTTCGATGCCGTCGCACAGTGTGGTAATGAGGCCTGCCCAGAGCTGGTCGCAGCCCGCGTACTCCCAGGCGCTGAAATGGATGAAGACGTGTTTCACGTTCCTTCTCCACTTCTGCTGCTCCGTCAGGACCGGCCGGTAGAAGATCATGAGTAACAGGAGCTTGAGTAGATCCCGGCCAGTGTTGTCACGCTGCATCTTCTGCGTCCGCTGAAATTCCTCCTGGTCTTTCTTCTTCGATTCGTTTTCCATGTTCTCTGAGATAAAAGAGGAAGATATGTTAGGTACCTGGCAGTGCCTTAAATCTCTCCTCCTGAATGGTCTTCCAGCTTCACAATCCCTCCCTTCTGGGAAGCAATCAAGAATGGGTAGCTCTTGGCAAAGCCATCCTTAGGATTGTTGGGATCCTACACCGTTCTATTAAACTGGTGCCCATCTGCCCAACAGCAGCCCAGATGGATGTTGAATTTTTAGCGATGTGATTTTATAATCCTCATCCACACACTAATAAACAAACACATTTTAAACTAAGGTCCTGTCGACTCTCACAGTAAATTCAGCAAACATTTAGCAGAGGTTGGCAAATGCCTGTTAAATGGCTTCATTACCATGTCGTTGATGTTCTGCCAGTAGCTCGAGCAGACTTTGTCACTTGTAAATTAACTAGATCTTCTAGAACTTCTGCTGCTGGAGGAAGCAGAGCCACAGACCATGGATAGGAAGAGGCAGGTGGGTGGAGTGGACATGAAAACCCAGTGCTGCTCCAAATTTTCAGGTCCCCTATGCGATTGCATAATCGGCAAATGAGTACGGGTGGCTCTGGCTCTTTGGAGATGGTTGTCATCCACTAATCCCCATCCCCACAAGGTTCCTTCCCCGTCTTACGTTCCCCGGGGCAGTACTCACCCTTGATTTTGTGTAAGAGCAGGTTTTTGCAATGTCCCCATGGTGCATAAAACCCAGCAGTCACTGGCGTGGGCACAGTGTACAGGGCCTTTGCTAAAGCGAGGCAGTAGATATCCTCCTTGGTCTGGAACCCTGCAACGGGGATGAGGTAAAACACGAAGATTAGCCTCACCGAGCGCATCCGCAGTGGATGCTCAACAGTGTCTCTTCTAATATTTTTCGGTTGAAGGTACTAGGTACAAGGGGAGGGAGCAAACAAATGTCCGAAACCAGACAAGTTTATTTTAGGCTATAAATATTGGGGTGCCTGGCCTTACCCCCTTTGCATGGCCGAAGGGACAACAGAGACTTACTGACTGAATTGCTCCT
Source organism: Pelodiscus sinensis (assembly GCF_052426305.1). Classification (NCBI taxonomy): domain Eukaryota; kingdom Metazoa; phylum Chordata; order Testudines; family Trionychidae; genus Pelodiscus; species Pelodiscus sinensis. The sequence goes on along the minus strand of NC_143069.1, from coordinate 24,614,195 downwards.
CATCCTGGAGCACTTGAGTTGGTGCACGCGTAACCGCAAATCCAGGGCACTAGATCTGTGACTACACAGCTATAAACCTGGCCAAGTGCCTCTGTCACCAGACGGTGCCTGTGGTCGGTCTTTGTGCATAACAGCGAGATCTGCAGCAGGAGCAGGCTGCGTTACCTGCACTGACCACTGATAACACCAGAGCTCCAAGAACAGAAGCACTGAGCCACGCTGCTGAGGCAACCACATCACAGCTCTTAACACTAGGAGCCCGTAAGTACTCCTGTAGACCCTGCTTTCGCTGGCATTAAGCCAAACAGCGTCCACAGAGCCCCCTGGCACTCCTGCGCCCTGCTGTGCAATGCAGAGGGAGAGATGGAGAAGAGAAAGGCCCACGTGTTCCTTTGCCCTGGCCCAGGCTAGCCTATGCCACTTCCTATGGTTCTGTGGGCCAGATTTGCAGGGCGGGGAAAAGAGATGTAGAGGTCATGGTGGGTAATCAGCAGAACATGAGCTCCCATTGTGGCGTTGGGGCTTAAAAAGCTATTGTAATTCTGGGATGTATAAACAGGAAACGCTTGAGCAGGAGTAAAGAGGTTGTCTCGCTTCTGTGATGGATGGGAGGCCCACTGTTCTTTTCTGAACATCCCAGTATTCAGTGACTAAAGGGTTAAACCTAGCTAGCTAGAAAGTGTTGGCAGGGAGCCAGGAGCACCAGTGAGAAGAAAGAGTTCAGATCTGCATTAAAAGGGAATCTGTCTGCTGTTTTTCTTTGTGAGTTTAATCCTGGAGCTGTGGAAGGGGATGAGGGGGGGGATGAATTGAACTGGGCAGGGACATCATGCCTAAAAAAAAGAATACCTGGGCCTAGAATTGGACTGGACCTTGGAAGTGTGGATACTTGAGTAGATAGAGAATGTTTATTTAGATGCGATCAGGTTATTTTTTTGTTTTGTTGTTTGGTTAAACTCCTCTGTGCTAAATCCATATCCCCTCCTCTCCCCACTATAACTTTAAACTGAATCCCAGGGATGCAATTGTCTGTGTTTTAATCTGTTCTTTTCTCATTTGCGCTATAACTCCTAGCAGCCAAGTCAGCTTTACAAATGAATACCTTTTTGTTTTCTTAATATAATCACCTATTTTAAGGCTATGATCTGATTTTGTATCCTGGAAAGTAATAGGAGGTCTGTGTATACCTGCCTAAGACTAAGAGGACAGCTATCAGAAATTACAGTTTGTTTTCATTTTTCTTTTTTTCTTTCCAAGTGCTAAATAAAAGGGAATAATGACATCTCTGGATCTGCTGGCAATGCTCCTCCTAATGTAACCTAATATGCCATTAGCCTTCTTGGCTACAAGGGCACACTGTTGACTCATATCCAGCTTCTCATCCACTGTAACCCCCAGGTCCTTTTCTGCAGAACTACTACTTAGCTGGTTGGTCCCAGGCCTGTAACAATGCTTGGGATTCTTCTGTCCCAAGTGCAGGACTCCGCACTTGTCCTTGTTGAACCTCATCAGATTTCTTTTGGCTCTTGTGTAAAAGAGTTTGGGGTACCCTTCTGGAATACGTTCCCAAGTGACTTCTTCCTGCGTTCAAGAAGAAAAAGTTTTTTTCCACTTGGGTAGAGGCAGCAACCCTCCTAAGCTCAGGGAATCTGTGACCTTGGGGAGTTTTGAAGCAGAAGCCCATAGAGACACGGTATTTTAAGGTCTGCACTCCAAGTGCCAGAGTGGGGAACCGACTTAGCCTCTTTATTCGGCACTTGAACTTCTGCTGCTGGAGTTCTGTGCCCAGCTCTGGTGACCAGAATTCCAGATGGATGTTGATAAATTGGAGAGGGGTCATGTCAAGGCTGTTTCCCACTCTGGCACTCCAAGTGCAGAAGGTGGGGGCCCACAAGAGACTTTAAAATACCCTGCCACTGGAGGCTTGCGTTGGTGTTGCTGCCATCATCCAAATGCACAAACCCCTTTGAGAACCAGACAGGCGCATTTCAGAATTCCCTCCTGTGGGGTATCTTCCTTGTCCTTGACACTCCCTCCAGAGAGAGCTTGAAAACCTGTAATTTCTCCTAGAAGTATGGATTGCTGTCTTAGGCACGTGCATGCAGAACCTTCCGCCCTCTAGGATGCAGGAATCAGATCATGGTTTTAAAAATGTGACGTCTATTAACAAAACAAATACACTTGGTGAAACATTACTTAGAATCATAGAACCATAGAGCTGGAAGAGACCTCAGGAGTCATCAAGTCCAGCCCCTGCCCAAGGCAGGACCTATCCCAACTAAATCAACCCATCCAGGGCTTTGTCAAGCCAAGACTTAAAAACCTCTAGGGATGCAGATTCCACCACCTCCCTAGGGAACCCATCTCAGTGTTTCCCTACCCTCCTAGTGAAATAGTTTTTCCTAATATCCAACCTAGACCTTCCCCATTGTAACTTGAGACCATTTCTCCTTGTTCTGCCATCCGTCACTACTGTGAACAGCCTCTCTCCATCCTCTTTGGAACCTCCCTTCAGGAAGTTGAAGGCTGCTATCAAACCCCCCTCGCTCTTCTCTTCTGCAGACTAAACAAACCCAAATCCCTCAGCCTCTCCTCATAGGTCATGCGCTCCAGCCCCCTAATCATTTTGGTCGCCCTCCGCTGGACCCTCTCCAATGCGTCCACATCCTTTCTATAGTGGGGGCCCCAGAACTGGACACAATACGCCAGATGTGGCCTCACCAGAGCCGAATGAAGGGGAATAATCACTTCTCTGGATCTGCTGGCAATGCTCCTCCTAATGCACCCTAATATGCCATTAGGTTTCTTGGCTACAAGGTCACACTGTTGACTCATATCCAGCTTCTCATCCACTGTAACCCCCAGGTCCTTTTCTGCTGAACTGCTACTTAGCCAGTCGGTCCCCAGCCTGTAACTATGCTCGGGATTCTTCCATCCCAAGTGCAGGACTCTGCACTTGTCCTTGTTGAACCTCATCAGATTTCTTTTGGCCCAATCCTCTAATCTGTCTAGGTCACTCTGGACCCTATCCCTGCCCTCCAGCATATCTACTGCCCTCCAGCGTATCTACTTGGTTGCTAGGTGTTACAAAGAAACTGAAAAAAGAAAGATTAAAACACAGAAAATCGCTTCCCTGGGATTCAGTTTGAAGAGTTCTAGGGTAAAGGGGGATAGTTACATGTGCTTAGCAAAAAGAAGTCCAACAAACTAAAAAAATAAAGAAAATAACCTAGTAGCGTCTGACTAAAAATTCCCTGTTCTACTCACATCTCTCTTGTTCCAAGATTTAGTCTTTCCCTAGCCAAGAAAGTCGCTGGATTCTGCTTGCCCAGGTTCCTGGCTTAATTCACATCTTCCAGGCATGATCACACAACAGGCACATCACTGCTTCCAATTCAAAACCCCAAATTCTGTTTCCATTTTCTTTCCTGGCCTCCTGTCAACTCGCTTCCTGCTTCTCTAGCATTCCTGGAGACTTTCTAGGACCTTTTGTCTATGGTTTCAACCTTTCCAGGCAAGACAGTTAGGGTTAAGTCCCAAGACTTTCAGGCAACCGTCTGCTTTTGACACGACCTGCCTGTTTCTCTTCAGCTAACTCTTGCTTACTTTGGTTCAGGCCTCAGGCCTTACACCAGGCCCATGCTTCAGGCCCATCCTTTCTAGTACAGGATGTAGCCTGGTAACAAAGCCCTGACTGTGGTATCAGGAAACCTATGTTCTATTCCTGCCTCTCCCACAGGTTGGAGAGGTTATTTCCTGTCTGTAAAATAAGACTAATGATACTAACCTTCCCTTTTTAGACCTACACACAGCAACTAGGGATTTTTATTAACTACTCAAATATCGGTGAGCCTGGCTCGCTAGATGAACCATCCGGTTCCTCTTGGAATCATGTTAAATGCTTGATCCCCATGACCAAAGTCTCAGATACTGGGAGAAGTGACACAGGGGAATAAAAGCTGCTGTCTGAGGTAAACTACCTGGCAGGAATCCCCTGGAATGGGAGCCATCGCTACCAGGAGCCCAGGAATAACAAGACTCCAAAAGTCCAGCTGCCAGGCAGTTTGACCATCTCCTTCAGGCCAGTGGCCCAGAATTCCAGGACATCTTTGGGCCTGGGTTTAAAAAGAGGCAGTACCGTGTGCTCAGCCCCTTTTTATCCATCCCCTTTCCCTCCATTGGCACACAACCCTCAAATGGCCAAAGGTTTCCCTTTCCCTCCCTCCTTGGTTAAACAAGCTGGTTAAACAGCTCGAGGTGATGGAGTGATAAGCACCCACTGACAGAGTCGCTCGGGTTGCAGGGCCAGCGTAAGTCCGCTTTTAAAACTGCCGGCCATAGCTGCAGCTACGGGAGGGGACTCTAGCAAGGGCCTGGAACAAGGAACAGGGCTCCACTCCTGCATGGGATTCGGGCTTCCCCCAGGCAGATGCTCTGTTGCTGCTTTCCTGTCTCTCCCTTCTCCAGGTGGAAGGGGACGGTTAGCCAGTGTTCCCTGCAAGCTGAGCTCTTGGGCGGCCAGCCAGGAGACATTCAAATGCTGCCCAGTTTGCTAGCCGGTAGCATGTGTTTCTAGTGGTGGTGCATGTGGTGTACTGGGTGTAGACATAGATCTTGTTGTTATAGTAACTGCGTTAGGTCACTGGGGGTCAGCCCAGCTGGTTTGGGTTTTTTCTAGCTAGCTCCGTGCTATGCAATAAAATGGACACTTGCAACTACTCAAGCTCTCTGTATTTCCACTGATTTCTTCCCATGCTGTGAAACTCCACGTGATGTAACAATGCACATCCGTGCATGCCTTGGTGCACATAACAAAATGTATTCCGCACAGGAGTGGGGGAAAAAGTAGAGGCATTATTGCCGCTAGCTCCTTACTGAAACTCAGTGAAAGGCAGGGGAAATGAGAGATCAAGATCCTGAGACTGACAGTCCCCAGGAACAACGGGGAGAGGCTAAAGTCCCAATTCAGCCTGACTGGCAGAGCAGGGAGCCAGGAGGGAGCCAGGGTCGGCAGAGTGGGACTGAGCTAAGGAGAGAGCAGGGGCCCGCACTGAGCTGGGGAGCAGGGCTGGCCTCGGGGAGGGAGAAGGGGAGGCCGGGGTCAGGATCGGGGGCAGTGCGACTGGCCTCAGGGAGGAAGGGGATCAGAGGCAGCATGACTGGCCTCGGGGAGGGAGAAGGGGGGGCCAGGGTCAGGATCTGGCCCCTCCCCCCCAGAGCTGCTTCCCATCCCCTCTTCCTTCCAGCCAGTTCCTGCCCCCCCCCCCCAGCCAGTCCCTCTTCCTCCCTCCCCCCTGCCCAGGATCAAGTGTGTCCGTTTTTTTGGGGGAGGGTCTACCTGGCAACCCTACGAGTCAGACCCAGCGCAGGCACCAAGTGATGGGGACTGCCAGAACTTTGGGAACCTGAGTCTGCGGGGTGGGGGTTTGTGGCAGGTCAGGAGATGAAAGGGGAAGGCACTAAGGGACAGGGTGTAGGAGACAGACAAATGCCAGGGGGCCAAGTGGAGACAATGAGGAAAAGGGCAGAAGGGTAGGTGTCAGTGGGGGGGGGGGCAGGATGATGCTAGGAGAGGAGAGGGGAAGGGCTTTGGGGGCTAGAGGGGAGAAGGGGAGGTGCTGGGAAAAGGCTTGAAAGAAGGGGTGGGCATGAGGAAGGCGGGGATGGAGCAAGGCACGTGTAAAGGCACAGGGGCATGAGGGGAACGGGGGCAGAGGGTGGTGAGGGAGTGGGCAAAGTGGGCAGGGGCAGTGAGGGAAGGGGGAGGCACCAAGAGGGTGCAAGGGTAAGGGAAGGTGCAGGTGCCAGGGGAGTCCGGGCGGTGAAGCAGAAGGGCAGACACCTGCAGGGGAGGGACCAGCACCAGAGGAGAGAGGCAGGACAGGTGTGTAGAGGGGGGTGTTAGGAGAGGGGATGAGGAGGGGTAGCTCACATGGTCAGAGTGGGGCTACTGGAGGAGTGGGCACAGGGGGAGAGAGAAAGGCTGCTGGAGGGGGCAGGTCTCGGGAAGGCCGAGGGCAGTGAGAAGGGCAGGAGTCAGGACAGCAGAGGTGGGTGAGGGATTGGGGGGCAGCAGGCACCAGGGGAGCTGATGGAGGAAGGGAAGGAGACAGGGCAGCAGAGGGGACAGGTAAGTGGTTACTAAGATATTTATTAATAACTAGGTGCCACACTGACACATTCAAACAAGCCACAAACTCAGTACTGGTGCACAACACAAAATGTATTGTGCTCATGGGAGGAAACTCTTAGAGGGAACACTTCCCCCAGCCTCCCCACCCCCCGAGTTAATGTCACACACATTGGGTTAATGCAATTGCAGGATCGTTGCATGAGGGGGGGTTGGTGAGGGCCAAACTAATCCCTATTGGTAAAAGGATGGTGGGAAAAGTCCTTGGGGGGGGAGGTCACATGACACCTTTTATTTCTGGTCATGTGTCCATATTGCCCTGAAAGTCTTACCTCCAGAGGCGTGGCTAATGGGGGTCAGGGGGGTCAAAGAGTACATTTAAAAACATTCTTTGGGTGCACACCCTAATGAAATGTGCTGCGCACGCCTATGGGCAGAGAGCAGATCCAGTCCTGGGAGCAGGGCTGCAGCCACAGAGTTATAGACGCCACCCAGAGAGCAGATCCGCATGCTGGGAGCAGGCCTGCAGCTGTAACCCACCCACCTGATGTGGGTCACTATCCTATGGAGTGGCACTGAGACCACTTCCAGCAAGCAATTATTACAAGGGAGCTCTTCAGCTTATGCTGAGAGGCAACTGACTTATAACTCAAGCTGTAGCAGCTCCTGCCCTAAGCTCCAAAAGTCCCAGGTTCTAATCCACCTGGTGGCAGTTGCACAGCCATGGAAGCAGAGGGGCCAGGGAACCCTCTGTACAGGACTCCCCCCTCCCCCTCCACACACACACCCTTGCTTCCTGGAATCAGCCACCTAGGTGAATAAAGCTGGAAACCCCCATGCCTATAGCTGTGCGCCTTTGCTTTCAATTGCTATAGCCATTCTAAAGTGCCCAGATCTCACAACTAAAAAGAAGATGTCCCAATGAGCTGCTAAGCTGTGCTGCCTGTCTCGGACAAGTAGCTCCAAGAAGAGTGAGTGCTGTAACTCTGGAGCCTAATGATGGTGGTGTCCTCCAGCCATTTTCAGATTAGTACAGCTGCCTCCCTGTGAACCAGGTGCCAGCTGGCCATAGGGTCCCATAGACCTGGCTTGTGCAGCCTAACCTGATAACCAAGCAGCCCATCCATTACTAGCCAGCCGATTACCTTGGGCATGGGAGACCATCGCACTCGTAATTCCTGGGGCCTTCACGCACTGACAGGGCTTGACTCGATCGGCCAGCTAGGGAGAAAGAAATAAACAGAACGCAGAGGAGTCACCAAGAGATCAGAAGACCAGCACGATGCCTTATAGGCCGTTCAGCTGTGAAGAGTCACCAAGACAGGGCAGGTGATGCTAACCTGAGTTAGTCCATTAGCTGCGGCTAGGCTGGGCCATGAGAGGAGAGACAGGCAGTAAAACTGCAGCTGTCAGACCATAAGGAGGACACGGAGGTTTCGAAACCAGCTCAGAGAACAGGGCTGGGTAAGATGCAACCCACCTAACACTGTGATCTGGCCGCTTTCTGTTTAGATCCTGCTGCCCATGCCGCCGAATTCTAAGTGGGGACTCAGGCAGCAGGATCCGATTTTAAATGATTCACGGCTCATGGTTACAGCAGAGGCAGGAGCCACGAGCCCTTTAAAAAGCTGTAGCCACGCTGGACAGCTGCCAGTAGTGGCAAAGCTGTGAGCTCTTTTCTGTGCTTTTAATTGAAAGCCTCAGCCACGGAGAACTCTGAGGGTGGGCTAGTCCACAACACCGCCCCTTCTGCCTCAGGCTCCGCCCCTTCTGTGGGTGGAGCCGGCTTATGACCCCATACCAAAATCCATTAAGTGGCCCCCTTCTGAAAATTATCGCCCAGCCCTGTCACAGAATCATAGAAGAGTCTGAGTGGAAGGGACCATGATAGGTCCAGTGTTTCGCAAACTTTTTTTATAATGTACCCCCTTTAAAAAAAAATGTGTAAGTACCCCCAGTACCTACAGTTTTCAGACACACACAATTTTTTTCTACCGTTGCAACACATTTGTTTAAACAACTGCATCGTAGCCGGGCGGTCGATGGCATTTTTGGGTGTAAAAGGTACAAAAAGAATAAAGCGCTGTCAAACTGAAAACTAAAATTCAGTTTTCTCCAAATTTCAGTTGTGTTGACGTGTCCCCCAGACATCTCTTGAGTACCTTTAAGGGGACTCGTACCACTGGTCGAGAAGCACTGATCTAGTCCACCCCTGCACCGAGACAGGACCAAGCATGTTTGTCTCACCTCTTGGCTCCTAGGACACGGCTTGAACTAACGCACTTGGAAAGACATTATCGTTTATACACCCAAAGTGCTTCGTCTCAGTGTATTACCATAAAATCTAACTGACCAAACTCTGACCTTTCATTTCCCTGTCACTTGGCCAGCCACAGCCTCACAAGCCTTCGGCATCGATCTCAAAGCCTTCGTCACGCTTTTACACACCTGTGCTGACACGCTTGTGAGCCAGGCACACTTGTGCGACACGTCCCAAAGCACTTGCTCCAGGGCATTACATCGCACTTGCCTGCCTTTGATGGACAGGGAAAGGGAGACCTGAAAGGCCTCTCCAAGGTCACCAGCGCGAGAGTGAGCGCAGAATTGAGGAGCAAGGGTCTAACACACAACTCTGTGCCTTAGTCACTAGGTGGCATTAGATTAGAACCCGGGAGTTCTTACACCCAACCCCCTGCCCCCTCCACTAGGGCTTGGAGACAGACGGGAGGCCGGAGCCAGCCTGCGCAGAAGGGGCTGTAACGCTTACAGCTCGTTCATGACACTGCCCCTGCGCAGCCCCTCTCAGATCCACACTCGGAACCCACGAGAAACACCCCAAGAGCAGAGATGAAACCGCCACTCACCTGCAGCCCAGCTTCCAGGAAGGGCAAAGCAAAAGCGGCGCTCGCGGATTCCAGCCCAGCCTGGCACCTGCTTCCTGAACTTTGGCCCCTTTCCTCCAAGATAGCAGGAGGCTGCTCTGGGCCTTTTGTGCCCACGACGGGGCAGAAAAGCAAACTCAGCTGTTGGTTCCATCTTGCGGGCAGAGCCCCGGCAGACAGTGGCAGGCGAGGGTATCGACTGACCCTCCAACCCAGGATATTCCCCCCACACCTGGATTCGCTTCCTAGTCATCCCCATCTCCCTGCACGATCCTTGTTTCTCATCCCGCCGGTCCGAGAAATTGTCAGAGCAGGTTGATCCCGACCTTGCCAAGGGCTTAGGTTACATCACAAGGCTTTGCCGCCACAGCTGGCTTGGCTTGGCTGTGTGGCAAAAGCCCCCCCCCCCCCCCGGCACAGCTATTCTGGCAAAGCCGCCAGCCATCACCACCACTGCCCTGCCTCTGTCCTGCTCCTCATCCCCGCCCCCACTCCTATCCCCTGCTCTCCTCCATCTCCTCCCCCTTCCCTTCTCCTGCCCCTCCCCATTTCCACCTGCCCTGCCCATCCCCGTCCTCTCCCTCCCCCCGTCTGTCCCCCTCTTATGTGAGGGCTTTGCTGGAAACGCCCCCCCCCCAAGCCAGGGAGATCTCCCCTCCGGGAACAATTCAGCCCCCCCCATCTCGCTCCCTCCACTCCACAGTATTTCCTCCATTCCCCACAGTTGAAAATTGAGCTCCCCCATCCCCTCAGGTGACAGTCGGGCTCCCCCATACGCAGCTGCCTAGGTAGGCACCTCCGCAGCCAGAGCCTGCCCCTGGCGCCCACGTCCCCTCCCCGACTGCCTGTCCCAGGCGACCACCTGAACCTGCGTCCCCCATTCCCTCAGATCACAGCTCCCTCCCTGACCCTGCACCCCCCGACACCCCTCCCCCAGGCCAGACTCCTCTCTGGCACCCGCACCCCCTCCCCCAAACCCTCTGCTCCCCCTTCACCCAGGTCACAGCTCCCTCCCTGACCCTGCACCCCCCCGACACCCCTCCCCCAGGCCAGACTCCTCTCTGGCACCCGCACCCCCTCCCCCAAACCTTCTGCTCCCCCTTCACCCAGGTCACAGCTCCCTCAATGACCCTGCACCCCTCTAGAGCCCCTCCCCCAGGCCAGAGTCCTCTCCTGCGCCCATACCCCCTCCTGGACCCTGCACCCCTATCCACCGCCCCAGATCATACCCCCCCTCCCTGCACGCAGGCTCCTCCCCTAAGCTCCCTTCTGCACCCAACCACCCCGTCCCAGACCCCAAAGCCCTCGGTAGAAATGTGGCCCTTGATCAGTTGCCAAAATGGCCCCCCCATTACAAATTATTGACCAAGCCTGATCCAAATGTTTTTTGAAACATTGTTTAATGAGAATGTAAATACAATTCAATACAATTGGGAGGGTTGGGGGGAGGGGGACGCAGCTGCTGGCTCCTCAGCTCTTGCTGCTCTCACTGGGTGTCTTCCTGCTGCAAGGGAAGCAGAATCCGTCACATTCATCCCTGGGGACTCAGGGGAACTGGCCCCCCAGCATTTCCACCCTCCTCCCCCCTGCTCTCTGGTCACCCCCCGTCAGGCCCGCAGGGTGAGCTCCTGACCCCCCCCCCCCCCAGAGCTCCTGACACCTCGGCCCCCTCCCGCCTCCTAGGACAGTTTCTGTGTTCAGAGCCTCCCCCACCCCCAGGGACGCTCGCAGGGGCAGGAGGGATTCTGCCAGCAGGGACGTGGGGTGGGGGCAGCCTGAGGAAAGGGGCGGGGGACTCCCTGAGGGGATGGGAAGGAGACCCTGGCCCTGCCCCACTCTCCTGATCTGCTCCGGCTGCTCACCATGTATTCCAGGAGCTGATGGGCCTGCCCATGCAGGGCGTGGGCCAGGACCAGCCCGGCCTGGCTGTGGCGCCGCAGGGGGGAGCGGGCAGCGAGCAGAGCCTTGTCCAAAAAGCAATTCTCCTGCTCTGCTGTGAAGAGCTGCCCAAAGACCTGGAATCAAGAGCACAGGAGGTTTCAGCTGACGGCCCAGAGCCCGGCCCCAACTCCTGGGGCTAAAACAGCTTCCTCCTTCCCCAAACTCCCTTCCAGACCCTGCACCCAGACGCTCTCCTCACCCGGCACCCCAACCCCTGCCCCAGGTCACAGCTTCCTCCTGCCCCCAAGACCCTCCTACCCCCACGAGGGCCCCAGCCAGCCCCACCCCCGAGCCCTGCCCTGCCCTGGCAGCGCGTCCTTACCTCTCCCACCCTCACGCTGTTGCTGTGAGCCAGGACCCATCTTTCTTTGTAGTAGTGTCTGCACCACAGGTCCTCTGCCTGGTGGATGTTGAGGCCTGCAAGAGACACAACAGGGTGATTCTGTTGGCAGGTCTGAGCCCTTCCCCTCCCACGGGTCCCTGCAGGCATCCCTGGGCAAATGGAGGGGCACAGGGGGCAGAAGGGGAACACAGAGGGACGCATCCCCCCTTGGGCCAGTCTGGGGGAAAAGGGCTGGGTCCCCTCCCCCCGCCGCCGGCACCCTCAGGGTGTCCCTGGGGCCCAGGTCCCGGCTGGGTTCCTTACCCCTGTGGTGCAGGAGGAGTTGATACAGGCTGTGCACCCCCTCCCGGGCCAGCCGGCTGACGTCTTCGGATGGGTCCGAAATAAAAAGGCCCAGCTGGGCCACGTGGTGACCCATCCTCGGCCAGTCGGCGGAGTTCTGAGGGGAGAGAAGAGGGGGGGTCCCTCAGCATCCTGGGGCTGCACGTCCCATGCAAACGGCCGCCGAGGCGGGTCTGAGCTCGGGGGACGGACAGAGACACCTCCCGGGGCGGGGCGGGGCCGGCCTTGCGAGGAGACAACCCTGAGCAATGGCCCCGACTGAAGGGTCACTCCGGGGGTGGAACAAGGGGATCCACTGACGGCCACTCCCCAGTCCCCAGGCCCAGTCCCTCAAGAGCCCCCCTGAAGGGCCCAGGGTCGCCCCTCCCCGGGGAAAGGAGAACGCGGCCCATTCCCGGCCCATTACCGGCCCTGCCTCTGCCTCCCGGGGACGCTCCCAGCCCCGCGCCCTGCAGCCCCAGACCCCCCGACTCCGAGGTCACTTACGTCAAACCCCGGGAGGGTGGTGGCGACTCCCAGCAGGGCCGTGGTGCTGCCAAGGGCCCTGGCTCGCTCCTGGGGCAGGCGGGACTCCAGCCACGGGCTCAGGTGCTGGAGGGGAAAGAGACAGGTCAGGACCCGTAGGGAGGTGCCGGTTCTGGGCAGAGCCTGGGGCTCCTCTCGGACTGTGCCCCCCCCAGCCACTGACACTGCTCCTCTCTCGGCCCCCCCCCGAGGAAGCAGGGACAATGGCCCCGTCCCCCCCACGGGGCTCACCTCCATTATGAGCTGCAGCCGGGCGGTGTCTGGGGACTCGGCGAGGAGGCTCGCCAGTAGGGCCTGGAGGTCGTAGGGAAGGGCCCGGATGAACTGCTGCAAGACAAGGGGGAGCCCTGGGTGAGAGGGGGGTTGGGGGATCCAGGCCACCCGCTGGCTCCGGGGTCCAGCCTAGAGCAGGGTCTGAGCCGCCTCGCAGAGCAGGGAGGAGCCCAGGCTGGGCATGGAAGGGACGGGCCCCCCGGGAGAGCAACGGGAACTCTAGAGGGAAGGATCCAAACCTGCAGCTTCTTCCCTCCCTCTGCCCCCCCCCCCCCTTCTCTCTGGAGCTCCAGCCCAGCCCGGGAGCAGGGCCTGGAGGGACGTACCTGAGTGTGGATGGGCTCCTGCTGCCAGTCCCCAGACACAGTCTGTCCCACGGCCGCCGTCAGCAGGGGGCTCAGGAGCTGGGCCCGCAGGGGAGGCTGCAAGGTGCTGGCAGGAGAGAGGGGCAGAGACTGTTAATTCAGCAGCAGGAGACAGAGACTTTCCCACTCCCTGGCCAGGGGATCTGCTCTGGGGGAGTCGGCGGGGGGGGGGGGTCGGTACCTGAGGCTGCAGGCGGCGTTGAGGCAGTCGGCCAAGACCAGCGGGGGGGCGAGTCCTCCATGATCTCCTGGGAGACCCAAGGGGAAAAAGGGGCGTGTGAGGCTGGGGCCCCCAAGAGACGCTCACGCGGCCAGCGCCCCCACCCAGCAGGATCCAACCCCACTGCCTCCCGCTGCCCTGTAGCCCCCCTGCCCGGCACAGGGCCCCTCCCAGCACCCCCCTCCCAAACCGGGACCAGCTCAATCCTTGTCCCCAGGCCGTCTCCTGCCCCTCCCTGCCCTGGTGACCAGCCTCTGAACCTCCTCATCCCTGCTCCCCAGGCGCATCCCCAGCAGCCCGCTCGGCTCCCTTCCAGCCCCCCATGGCCCGGGCAGACCCCCCCCCATGTCCCGAATCCCCCTTCCTGTCCGGCACCCCAGACCTGCCCCATATCTGTGTCCCTCCCTCCTCCAGCATCCCCACCCACCCTCCCCATGTCCACCTCCAGCCCTCCTGGCTCCACCCATCCCGTTTCCAGCACCCCCACCCGCCGCCATGGCCCAGGCAGACCCCTGTCCACCCCACGTATCCCCTCCCCTCCTCCCGGCTGCCGCGACTCGCTTACAACGATCCTGGCCATCATGGTGTCCTTGCAGCAGCGCGGCGCCAGGGTGTCCTCGCCCCTTTGGAGGGCGGCAAGGCAGGCGAGGGGGATGGCCAAGAGGAACCGCTGCAGGGCGGCTGGGCTCTGCACCCCAGAGAGAGTCTGTGAGCCTGGGGCCTGCCTGCCCCCCACGGACAGCTGCAGGGCTCAGGCCTCCCAGGAGTGGAGGTGGGAGCTGCTGGTTGTCCAAGCACCCACACTCCCCCCAACTGCTGCCTCAGGCTTGTGGGGGCCCAGCTGGTGCATGACAAGAGACCCCAGCTTGGGGGGTCCAGGTCATGCAGGAGAAGGGGCCCCAGGGGGATCCCCAGGGACAAGCCCCTCCCGGAGGGGGGGGGGGACGTGCTGGGAAGGGGCCGGACAATCTCGGGTCCCCCCCATGTGGAGAAGGTTCCTACCGTGTCCCGGGAGTGGAGCTGCTCTTCGATGTCGTAGATGGCCCCTTCCTCCACCCGGGAGTCCACCCGCTCCTGGCAGAGCTCCGCCGAGGCGCAGGGGGGCTCTGTGCGGGAGGGAAGGGGCCAGGGTGACTCCAGCGGCCAGCAGGGGTCACGCGCCCCCATGTCAGGGACCCAGGGCAGGTTGGGCCCCACACGCCCCTCGCAGGGACCCATCCCCCTGCCACCCTCACATCTGCCAACGCCCTCAGCAGAGCCCCCACCAGGAAGAAGAGAGCCAAGCAGCCCCCGCCCCCATCCATTGCCCTGGCTGCGGGGCAGACACTGGGGCTGCCCCCCCCCCCCCCCCGGGTACTGGGTGAGCCCCTGGGCCCAGCGTGTTCACGGCCCCTCACCTGGGTCTGAGCGGCTGCGCGAGGTGGCCCGGCTGCAGCTGGAGGCCCAGGCGCTGCTGCTGATGGACCTGGACCCACAGCTGCAGGGGCTGGTGCGGGGAGCGACGGGCTGGGGGCTCCCGGAGACTGGCAGGTCCCCGGGGGCCGGGCAGGGCGATGCCCCCTGGTGGTAATGGGGGCTGGGCTCCCGGGGCAGGTGTTTCTCTCCACAGAGGAGGCCCCGGAGCCACCCTACCCGGCTCCCCTGCTGGGCTGGGTCCCGCCTGCCCAGCCGCCTCTGGAGCCAGGTCCGGGGGGGCCTGGCCGGTGGGCGAGTCGCCCCGAGCTGGTGGGATCCAGCTTCCCCGCCCGCGGGGACGGAGAAGCTGCTCCCCACCGGCCCTGGGGCCATCTTCAGGGCTTTCTTGAACCACAGCCGAAAACGTTTGGCCATGCTGCAAATGAGGGGAGCAAAGGGGAGCTTGGGGCGCAGCCTGCAGAGCGACATCCAGGGGTTCCAGCTCCCCAGAACGACTGCCCCCAGCCCCCAAATGGCCCCTTGCTTATCGGTTCGGTCTTGCACAGGCACTGCAAGGACCTGAGGGTATGTCTACACTACCCCGCTAGTTCGAACTAGGAGGGTAATGTAGGCATACCGCACTTGCAAATGAAGCCCGGGATTTGAATTTCCCGGGCTTCATTTGCATAAGCGGGGAGCCGCCATTTTTAAAACCCCGCTCGTTCGAACCCCGTGCAGCGCGGCTACACGGGGCACGAACTAGGTAGTTCGAACTAGGCTTCCTAGTTCAAACTACCGTTACTCCTCATTCCACGAGTCTCCTGCCCATCAACAGCCCCTTCTTGGCCAATCAGGGGAGAATCTAAGGTGTGGGGGGTGGAGCGTTCTCCCCAAAGACACCGGCATAGACTTGTTCCAGCCCCACCTCCCCAGTCCCCACAATGGGGGCTGCATCCCCCACCCCACGGCTCCTGCAAACCACCCCCCGTCCTTCAGCTAGTCTGTTGGGTCCCAAGCTGGGGGAGGCAGCAAGGGAAGGTCACAGAGGAGGCAAGAACAGAGCAGAAATGTGGGGGGATGGAGGAAAAGGGAAACCAACCAGGAGAAAGCCCCAGTGGCGCTAAGGACGCAGCCCAGGTGAGGAATCACCTTCTGGCCCTTGACCGAGGGCTGGGCCTGCCTGGAACCCAGCCGGCCCCGGGCGGGATCCAACCCCTGGGGGCTCTTACCTTCGTCACAAAGGTGTCGGGATGTGGAACTCACAGAACGCGAACGAACCGTGAGGAGGAGACGCACCAGAGCTAAAGCAACCGGGGGTCTCCAAAGTCCCCTGGGCCCGCCCCCCGCTTTTATCAGCCTGAGATGTGGGTCCCTCTGTGAGGTCATCACCTCCCCACCTGCCCTTTGCCTTATATGCTGAGGGCTGCCCAAAGCCCCTGTGAGGTCACCGCCCCCCCCCCCCACCCTGCCAGGCAAATGTCCTGCCTCTGGCCACCCCCCTGGGAAGTTTGAGACATTACTAGGGGTCCCTCCCCCTCCCTCATAGGCTGCTCCCTGCCCTACACTGCAGGCTTCTTGCACGAGAGCTGTTTCACGCCGGATTTCTTGCGCAAAAGGTCTCGTGCAAGAGTGCCTCCACCCTGCCATGGGCTTTTGCACAAGAGCGTCCATGGCAGTGTGAACGCTCTCTTGTGCAAGAAAGCTCTGATGGTCATTTTAGCCATAAAAGTGTCTTGCTCAAGAAGCCCCTGGTGCCCGTCCACGCTGCCTTCTTGCACAACAGCTCTTGCACAAAGGGGGCTTAGTCATCGTGGGGAGAGGAATAACTCCTGTGCAAGGAGCCCTGTTCTCTGATGCTTTACTGCAAATTTACTTCTGCAAGAACACACGTAGAGTGTAGACGCGCCACAAGTTTTTTCGCAAGAACACGCAAAAACAAGCCATGTGGATGTTTTCTTTTTAGGCAAAAGCCCCTTTTTGCACAAGATCGGTCGGCCTTTTTGCAGAAATAGGGATCTTGTGGGAAAAGGGGGTTTTTTGCACAAAAAGTAAACATCCACACGGCTTGGTTTTGCGCACAAACCCCGAGCACAAAAACGGATCGGCAGAAAATATGCAAATGACATTGCGTGTCATAGAGTCCCTCGTTAGCATATTTGTTGCCAAAAAAACTCGTTGTGTAGACGTAGCCTAGGAGAGAAGCGATCTCAGACACAAAGCCCTTCAGTAAGAAGGCATAGCCCTGGGGCGTGGTAGGAGACGTACGGCAGACATGGGAGGTCACTCTCCTAGCTATTTGGCACGGAGGAGGCCTCAGCTGGAGCACTGTGTCCAGATCTCAGGGCCATGCTTTAGGAGAGAGAGTCCAGAGGGGAACTATGAAAAGGGATTAGGGACGTTAGATATTCACTGAGTAGTCAATTAACCTCATGATTTCTTATCGGTTACTTGACTTTTCGATAGTCCCCAGGGGCCAGCTGTCTCAGTCCTGGCTCGCGCTGGGTCCGGGACCTACCTCCTCTGCGGCTCTGCATTTACAGTGTGTTAGGAACCAGGCAGGCAGGCAGCCTCGCTCAGTTCCAGTTTGCACCAGGTCCAGAAGCTCAGACCCAGCCCCCAGGCAAGGGCTGCTGCCAGCTTGTGCTGCTGCCTCTGATACAGAGGCAGCAGTACGGAGTGCCAGGAGGGAACTGGTCTAAAAAGCACCTCCCCTTGCGACCTGGCTGCCTGTCATCCCACGCTGCTGCCTCCGTTTTTGGCGAGAGAGAGCCGCCTGTCTTGAGACACCGGTGGGGAGTCGGATTTTCAAAAGGCAGGTCTCTGTCCTTTGTGAGCCTTCCAAAGCGCTTCGGTGGGGGGAGGGGGCAGGAAGGCGGACGACACTCAGGAATTGTAGCACCCAAATCCACGGAGTGTTTCGCCAGCACCTCCTGCAACAGAGCCCAATCCCTGACAGGCTTTTAGGCAAGATAGATCATTTGAAAAAATGACAGACACAGGGTTTTCCGTCACCGCTCTCCCTTTCTTTTATTTCCCTGGGCTAACTGGCTTGTTCCTCTTTGGCTAAGGATGGAAGGGTATGTCTACACTACAATGTTAGTTGGAACTAACGGACGTTAGTTCGAACTAACATTCATAGCCGCTACACTAGCGCTCCGCTAGTTCGAATTTGAATCGAACTAGCGGAGCGCTTAGTTCGAACTAGGAAAACCTCATTTTACGAGGCTTAAGCCTAGTTCGAACTTACTAGTTCGAATTAAGGGCTGTGTAGCCCCTTAATTCGAACGAGTGGGAGGCTAGCCCTCCCCAGGTTTCCCTGGTGGCCACTCTGGCCAACACCAGGGAAACTCTATGCCCCGCTCCCGGCCCTGGACCCCTTAAAGGGGCACGGGCTGGCTACGGTGCCCGTGCCAGGTGCAAGCCTGCCAGCACCCAGCCAGCAGACCCTGCACCTGGCACGGCACAGAGCCACCCACCCGATGTCCCCCAGCCCACCCCCTCTTCCCGGGACCAGGCTGGCGGCTCCCGGAAGCTTGCCCGGGACCGCAAGAGGCGGGTACATTCCTGGGCTAGTGCGGACATCGTGGACCTCGTCCACGATCTCCGCACTAGGCACAGGAAAGTGGCCATCTAGGGCAGGAGAGCTGCCAGCCTGGCCACCCAGGAGCAGGTTTGCATGAAAATCAAGGGGGTCCACCGAGACCCCCGTCCCTGAGCTTACAATGGCCGTCCTGGGTCAGACCAAAGGTCCATCTAGCCCAGTAGCCTGTCTGCCGACAGCGGCCAACCCTAGGGACCGTGGAGGGGATGGACCAAAGACAGTGACCAAGCCATTTGTCTCGTGCCATCCCTCTCCAGCCTTGCACAAACTTTGGGCAGGGACACCACTCCTACCCCCTGGCTAAGACTACTCCATGGACCCAACCTCCATGACTTGATCTCACTTCCCTTTAAACTCTGTTCTAGTTGTAGCCTTCACAGCCTCCTGCAGCAAGGAGTTCCACCGGTTAACTATTTGCTTTGTCAAGAAGAACAACTTTCTCTTACTAGTTTCAAGCCTGCTACCCAGTCCTTTCCTTTGGTGTCCTCTAGTCCTTCTTTATGGGAACTCATGAAGAACTTTTCTCAATGCACCCTCTCCACCCAACCCCTGCTTTTAGAGACCTCTATCCTGTCCCCCCTCCATCTCCTCTTTTCTAAGCTGAACAGTCCCAGTCTCTGTAGCCTCTCTTCATCTGGGACCTGTTCCCAACCCCTTATCATGTTAGTTGCCCTCCCCTCTCCCAGCCTTAATCTTCCCCTCTCCCACCTCCTTTTCCCAGTCTCCCCCAGTTTTGTTCAATAAAGACAGAGTCAATGTTGGAAGAAACGTTATCTTTATTTTGTACATCAATAAGAAGGGGGGCTAGGGAAGGGTAAGTGGAAGGAGGTGAGAGAGGAATGGGGTACAAGCCCCCGATGGGGAGGACTGGGCTGGCTCTGCAGGCTTCTGGGGGTGGAAGCTCTCCTGCAGCCCCCCGATTACCCCCTCTCCCCAGATGGCAGCCTGCGGCAAGTGCAGCCGGGCTGATGGCCGAGTGGTGTGATGTGCCCAGTGTGGGTACTCCGGGCACTCCAAGCCAGGACTGGTTTTCAAGCGGGGCACCCCTTAGAACTGTCTGTCTGGGGTGGGGGTCGGGACCCTTTAAGCGCAGCCCTCGGCTAGCCTGAGACTGCATCTCCACGCTCTAAGTCCTCCTCTGATGCCCTGCTGGCACTGCTTCCGGCCATCCTTAAGCCCTGTTCAGAGTCCACTCAATGTGGACTTGCTAGTTCGAATTAGCAAAACTAGTTTTTAGTTCTAGACGCGTTAGTTCGAATTAGCTTAGTTCGAACTAGCGCTGTAGTGTAGACATACCCGAAGAGAGGAGCCAGCAGGGGTAGAACGAATTGTGTACCAGGTCCTGGAAACAAGAGTATCTCCTCCAGATCACCCATCCACACCTGAACTGTTTAAAAGCTTGGCTGCCAATAAAGACACCTTAGCTCAGCAAATGCCAAGCCAGGCACCTGTGTTTGGACACGAGGGGTGCACAGGGATGTGAGAACCAGGAAGGCTGATCTGTGAATTCACCCCCAACCGTCCCAGTACAAGACAGACTCTTGCGCCAACCAGCAGGGGTCACTGTTCCCCAGGTTTGGCTTGGACAAAGGTGCCCATCTGTTTGGTGTTCGCGTCTCGGAGCTGCGCCAGCTGCCTCTGGCCACGGCGGAGCAGATACTCGATGTGCATCACGTCGGCCCGGGGGATGCTGGCGTTCTTCCGGAACTCAGCCTGGATGCGAGGCAGGAATCCCGGCTTCTCCCGGCCGGCGCGCAGGAACTGCCTGTATAGGCTCAGGACGTGCTTCTGCAGCTTGCTATGCCGGGCCATGGTGCGCCTGGGGAGCCCTCCCAGGCCACGGGGGGGCCAGCGACACGAGGCAGGGGCTGGAAGTGAATAGAGGCGGAGATGTTAGAGCAGCATCTCATTCCCAGACGCGCCTGTGCAGGCATTTCCATGCACTTTTCACCCCCACCTGCTAGGGTTACCAGATGGTTTAAAAAAAATACCGAACAGCAGGGGCCGGGGGGGGGGGGGGCGGGACTGGCTGGAAGAGAGGGGGTGGGGGGGAACCGGCCGCCGGGAAGCAGGGCTGGCTGGGAGGGGGCTGGAGGGAGCGGGGCTGGCCGGGGGGCAACCAGCCGTCGGGAAGCGGGTCTAGTTGGGTTGAGGACCAAGAGGTGGGGGAACCGGCCGGCAGCGCTGCAGAGATGTACCAGAGCCTGGGTCGGATTCATCTTTGGTGGGCCCTGGCTCCTAGACCATAGACACACTCCCCCCCCCCACCCCCCCGGAGGCCCTAGGGAAAATGGCACCCCGGCCCTGTGGACATGGTGCCCTCTCTGTTTCCCTTGGCCCCGTAGGCACTAAGCTCCACTCCTGCCGCCCAACTCCTACAAGGCCCGACAGATTTCTCTGTGGCCCCCGACCCAAAAAAGGATCCCCCCAGCCCTGCGTTAGGGGATACGAGGGAGTCTGGCTGGGATGTAAGTGCAAATAACTCTGCTCTTAGCAGCTCTGAACCGATGGGCTCTGCCCTGTGCCCCAACCAAGAACCCTAACATAAGAACGGCAGTACTGGGTAGCCTGTCTGCTGACAGTGGCCAGCACCAGGTGCCCCAAAGAGGGTTGACCAAAGACAATGATCAAGCGATTTGTCTCCTGCCATCCTTCTCCAGCCTTCCACAAACAGAGGCCAGGGACACTATTTCTATCTCCTGGCTAATGGCCTTTTATGGACCTAACCTCCGTGAAATTATCTAGCTTCTCTTTAAACCCTGTTATAGTTCTAGCCTTCACGGTCTCCTCTGGCAAGGAGTTCCACAGGTTGACTACACGCTGTGTGAAGAAGAACTTTCTTTTATTAGTTTTAAACCTGCTACCCATTAACTTCATTTGGTGTCCTCTAGTTCTTCTATTATGGGAACTAATAAATCACTTTTCTTGATTCACCCTCTCCATACCACTCATGTTTTTATAGACCTCTATCATATCCCCCCTCAATCTCCTCTTTTCTAAACTGAAAAGTCCCATCGCTTTAACCTCTCTTCATATGGGACCCGTTTCAAACCCCTAATCATGTTAGTTGCCCTTTTCTGAACCCTTTCCAAGGCCAAAATATCTGTTTTGAGGTGAGGAGACCACATCTGTACACAGTATTCATGATGTTGGTGTCCCATAGTTTTATACAGGGGCACCCTGAGTTACCAAACCACATGGCACTGCCCATTAAAAACCCACCAGGACTTACCCAGCGTTTATATGCAGAGGTCCCGCACCAGCGGCAGTCTGCACTGGACAGGAAACCATCCGCCCAGCACGCGCGGGAAATCACAGGAACCCAGCCTGGACGGTCCGATGCCCCAGCCCTGACAGAAGAAAATCAAGGTGTGCTTGAAGTGCCACGCCCACCATCCCTTGGTCCTCTGGGGCATTCGGCACATCCTGCTGGGTGAAAGGGCCGGTCACAGCTCCAGGGTCTGTCACACTTCAGGGCCTTTGGCAGCTCCTATTCACCGGGGTCAGGCAGATAATCGCCCCGAGCTTTCCCAGCACTTTTCAGCATCAGCTCTCAAAGGGGGGCAGCGTGACCCCCATGGGAGCAGGGGAATGTAAAAGAAGGAATGGGGCAGGGCGGGGCAGGCAGCCAACGGCTTCTCCTAATGCAGTGGTCCCCAACCATTTGAGGTTTCCCGGCGCCAAGGGGCGTGGCCGTTTGCCCGCAGGGCGCCCTGGCGCGGGGACCCCCATTGTGCACCTGGGGGCGGGGACCCCCCCATAGCCACATTGCCAGGCGGGGCCCCCCCATAGCCACATTCCCAGGCCCGCCCCCCCCCACAAGCACCGCACGCCCAGGGCCGGGCCCCCCGCCAAGCACCGCGCGCCCGGGACCGGCGCTCTCCCCCCAAGCACCGCGCGCCCGGGGCCGGTGCTCTCCAAGCGCTGTGCGCCCGGGGCCGGCGCACCCTGCAAGTGCCGCACGCCCGGGGCCTGCGCTCCCCCCATGCACTACGTGGCCAAAGCGCGGCAGCCAATCTGCGGCGCCCCGGGGCCGGCGCTCACCGTGCACCATGCGCCCGGGGCCAGCTCCGGCACCGCACATGCGCCACGTGCCTGGGGCCAGGCCAGCCCTGAGCAATTGGCGGGCGCATACAAATGCGGGCACCGTGTTGGGGACCACTGTCCTAATGTTAGCAGTGGGGACACCAAGTTCGGAAGTGAATGGTTAACCAGTAAGCCGGTTATGGTTAACCAGTGGGGGCTGGAGCAGCCCTCCACCAGCCATAGGCACAGGGCACTCTGGCACACCACGGGTAGGGTTGCTCAGCAGTCACAGCAGTGTGCCACGGGGGTAGGTGTGGGGGCTGCTCCAAGTCCATCTTTAACACGTTCTACGTGTCCCATTTAATCGGTTAACTGGTTCAACGTATTGTTTAACTGGTTAGCTAATTAAATGAGATTTTACATCCCTGGCACCAAGGTGGCTAAAAGTAGGGTTGAACTGGGACTAGAAATTCCAGGATTTTGACTTTTTTTTCTGATCTCACACAGTTCTGCAAATAAATTCACGTTTTGTTTAGATTTTAACTATTTTTAAATGTATTACGGTGGATTACGGAAGATAAACTTTAAAGAGAACAAAGAGTCATTTCAGGAATGGAAAACTACATTTTAATGTTCTGAAATGGTGGAGTTTTCCCCTTCCAAACAAAAGGTCACTAAAATCAGTGTTTTCCAATGGAAAAACACCCCCCTCTGAAAACTTCCTTCCAGCTCTAGTTAAAACGGCCGTATTTTGAAGTGTATAATCAACCTCTGGAACTCACTGCAAAAGGATATTAATGATGGTGAAGGAAAGGGGAGGGAATCATAGAATCATAGAGCTGGAAGAGACCTCAGAAGGTCATCAAATCCAGCCCCCTGCTCTAGGCAGGACCAATCCCAACTAAATCAACCCGGCCAGGGCTTTGTCAAGCTGAGACTTAAACACCCGCTGTGTACAGCCTGTCTGATCCCTTCTGGGGAAGCATGGGTGGGAAGAAAGAAATAGACAGGGTTAGACAAACCCGTAGGTCTTGGTTGACTTCGTCCTGCTTCAGGGCAGGGCGCTAGACATGGGGACTGCTCTAGTCAGACCAACATTTCAATCAATCTTGTCAAGAAACAGGCAAAAAAAAAACCCAACCCAAACCAGGGAGAGACACGTTCCTTGGTTTGTAAACACAGACACAGAGAACAGCTCCTTCCGCTGGGGGGGTGGGAATAAAGAAAATAATCCCTCGCCCCCTCCCCTTCCTATTTGGTCCTAAAGGATGAAGATTTGTGCAGGCTGCGGGGGCAGAACTGATACTCAGGGAACGGGAGCATGGGGGAGAAGGGGGCAGCTTGCTTACAATCCAGGGGCAACCCCGTGTCTCGGGGCTGGCCCAGCACAGGCAGGATTTCTGCAGCGCAGGGGGACACGAGGTGAAACAAGCAGCGACTCGGCCGATTGGGGCTTGTTATTGTAGGGTTGCATTGAAGCAGACACTGGCACCAGCGTCGCCTCCAAGAGCGAGGGGAGTGCGCGGCCTGGTAACCCCGGACGGACCCGGACCCCCCTGCGCTGCGGGGCCAGGAGTCACCGCCCCCCGCCCCTCACCTCCGCCTCCTGCCTGCTCGCAGCCCCCGGGCCCGCGGCACCAGCTGTGCCAGCCGGCTCCGAATGTTGAAACACCAGCAACCTTAGCCCTCGCTTCCCATTGGCTGGAGGGCCCCAGGGGCGGGCGCAAGGAAGGGGAAGCTCCGCCCTTCGAGGGCCACGTGGGCCGGCAGTGGAAGTTGCAAGTTGCTAGTCAGCTGGAGGAGAGAGGGAGGGGCCCGGCCCGGCCTGCGCACGTGGCTTTCACCGCAGCGCTCACCTGCCCTCACGCCCCACGCTCCTGCTTTTCCCTCCCTGCGTTGTTCGACCCAACCCTCACCCAGGCATCCACCCAGTTCACCCCGATTCTCACCCCTTTTTAAACTTGTTCCTAAGAAACCCAGATCGGTTCCTGGGAAATTCCCAACAACTCTTATCAGTGGTGCCTGTTACATACCAGCTGGGTTTTCCCTGTGATATTTACATACCCCCTGCCTCCTTTTTTCGCCCCTCCCATTTTTTCCTCCCCTGTTCATTTTGGTTCTGGACATACAACACTCCAGTCGTCTGAAGAAGTGGGCTATGCCCAGGAAAGCTCATGATCCCATTGACACGGTTTGTTAATCTTTAAGGTGACTATATGTTGTGTTTTAAGTTTTTCCTGTTACAGACTCACTCAGCTACCCCTCTGAAACGCGTGGGCTCTGTCTACACTGCAGGCTTCTTGCACAAGAACTGTTTTGCAGAAGAGTTCTTGTGCAAAAGGTCTTCCAGACGAGCGCGTCCACACTGCCATGTGCTTTTGCAGAAGAGATGTGCTTTTGCACAAGAGCATCCATGGCAGTGTCGACACTCTCTTGCACAAGAAAGCTCTGATGGCCATTTTAGCCGTAGGGGTTTTTTGCGCAAGAAATTCATGTTGCCTGTCTACACTGCCGCCTTCTGGAAGAGCTCTTGTGCAAGAGGGCTTATTCCTCGTGGGGAGAGGAATAACTCTTCCGGAAGAAGCCCTGTTTGCTGATGCTGTACTGTAATACTTGTGCAAAAACACGCACGCAGTGTAGACACTCTGCAAGTTTTTGCGCAAGAACAGCTGTTCTTGTGCAAAAAGCCTGCAGTGTAGACATAGCCTTAGAGGGGCAACCCCAACAGTCATTACTAACAAGGAGTCCTGTGGCACCTTGAAGATTTATTTGGGCATCAGCTGTTGCGGAGGAAAAGCAGGTCCAAGTGTTTTTTACCCCTGGAAGCGGATGCCCAAATACACGTGTTAGTCTTTAAGGTGCCCCAGGGTGCCTCTGTTTAAACAAGTGGAAGAGAAGGGCCTGTGTGCACCTCATAGGATGCCAGGCTAGACTGAAGATCACAATGGCCCTCTCTGGCCTGGAAGTTAATGAATGGTTGCATCTGGCCAGGCTGCCTCTCTTTATGCTTGCATTAACTAACTGGGTTATTTGCAGGTGTTGTACTCAGTCCAGCTGTGTCGGAGCGCCTGCTGCTGGAGGAGAACGCAAAAGTTCTGTTACCTGGTTTGTAAGTCTGGAGCCTTCTCTACTGCATGAGGTACAAGCCACCTGGCTCTTCGCTAAAGTTGCAGAGCCGAGTCACTATCGCTGGATGTGGTCTCCGTGCCCAGAGTCCCCAGAGACCACAAACCAGATAAGATTCGAAATCGCCCAAGCAGATTTTTTGCGTAACAACATGCAATAATAGTTGCCAGCGAACAGACTCAGCGCTGCGCCGCTACACTTTATGGAAGCCGTGGCAATGTCCTAACACCCACTGAGCACCATCCAGTGCCCCCACACAGTCAGCTGGTGAACACCATTTGAGGTGAACTTTTATACATTCCTGATGTATCAGGTTGCTACCCCCTGTTACCTGGTTACCGTCCCTTACCTTGCAGAAGGGGGCTTACTTCCTAGTCTTCATACTGTCAACTTACTATCTGTTATGCTGTCAACTTTGACCTGGTCCTGAACATAGGTCGGTATGTACTTTATTTGTGGGAGGTAAATGGTACCAAGATGTTCCTTAGGACAATCCACAGAACTACAGACCGGTCAGCCTTACCTCACTCCCCGGAAAAATCATGGAGGGGATCCTCAAGGAATCCATTTTGAAGCACTTAGAATAAGGAAAGGGATCAGGAGCAGTCAGCATGGATTCACCAAGGGCAAGTCATGCTTGACGAACCTGATTGCTTTCTATGACGAGGTAACTGGCTCTGTGGACATGGGGAATTCAGTGGATGTGATATACCTGGACTTATTCTTGCCAGCAAGTTAAGGAAGTATGGATTGGATTAATGGACTGTAAGATGGATAGAAATCGGGCTAGACTGTTGGGCTCAATGGGTAGTGATCAACAGCTCGATGTCGGACTGGCGGTCAGTTTCAAGCAGAGTACCTCAAAGACCGGTTCTACGGTCGGTTTTGTTCAACATCTTTATTAATGACTGGATGAGGGGATGGATTGCACCCTCAGCAAGTTTGCCTATGTCACTAAGCTAGGGGGAAAGGTAGATACATTGGAGGGTAGGGTATATGGTGCAGAGTGTCCAAGACATATTGGAGGATTGGGCCAAAAGAAATCTGATGAGGTTCAACAAGGACAAGTGCAGAGTCCTGCACTTGAATGGAAGAATCCCAAGAATTGTTATAGGCTGGGACCGACTGGCTAAGTAGCAGTTCTGCAGAAAAGGACCTGGGGGTTACAGTGGATGAGAAGCTGGATATGAGTCAACAGTGTGCCCTTGTAGCCAAGAAGGCTAATGGCATATTAGGGTGCATTGGGAGGAACATTGCCAGCAGATCTAGGGAAGTGATTATTCCCCTTTATTGGGATGTGGTGAGGCCACGTCTGGAGTATTGTGTCCAGTTCTGGGCCCCCCACTACAGGAAGGATGTGGACGCATTGGAGAGGGTCCAGTGGAGGGCAACAAAAATTATTAGGAGGCTGGAGCACATGACTTAGGAGAGGCTGAGGGAGTTGGGCTTGTTTAGTCTGCAGAAGAATGACGGGGGATTTGATAGCAGCCTTTAACTATCTGAAGGGAGGTTCCAAAGAGGATGGAGAGAGGCTGTTCACAGTGGTGACGATGGCAGAACGAGGAGTGATGGTCTCAAGGTGCAGTGGGGGAGGTGTAGGTTGGATATTAGGAAAAACTCTTTCCCTAAGAGAATGGGGAAGCACTGGAATGGGCTAACTAGGGAGATGGTGGAATCTCCATCCCTAGAGGTTTTTAAGTCCTGGTTTGACACAGACCTGGTTGGGATGATTGAGTTGGGATTGGTCCTGCTTTTGGGAAGGGGGCTGCACTCGATGACTCCTGAGGTCTCTTCCAGCCCTGGGATTCTATGATTCTAAGGCAAGGGACTTCTTTTATTTGAGAGCCCCAATTCCTTCAACAGCAGTATAGGTCTAATCCATGGAGCTCCTGAAGAGCAGCTCTGCATCCCTTTCTATGGCAGCCCAACTGTCCTTGGAACTGGTCAGACCAGTGTGACATCCCCCTGTGTAGGCATAATGAGCTAACGTGTCCTTCACTCCCATGCACCAACTTTGCCACTTATCAACTATGTTTTTAATTTGTTCGAAGGGAAAGCTGAATGAAGCCAAAATTAATGAGTGTTTTAACTTGTAACAAAATACAGGACTGTGTAGCGCTTTAAAGACTAACAAGATGATTTATTAGATGATGAGCTTTCGTGGGCCAGACCCACTTCCTCAGATCCACTATTTGATCTGAGGAAGTGGGTCTGGCCCACGAAAGCTCATCATCTAATAAACCATCTTGTTAGTCTTTAAAGTGCTACATAGTCCTGTATTTCGTTTCAGCTACACCAGACTAACACGGCTACATTTCTATCACTGTTCTAACTTGTGTTTCTGTTCCCAGGAAATGTTGAAACGGTAGATTCCTAGGGACTGTCAAGTAGAAAGATTGACCCAAATTAGTTACTTGTTTACTTTCTTTGGCTCCACTGGAATCTTACAACAGGGATTAACTAGCTCCATTCATATCTATAATTAACACAAACAAAATCTATGTTTAGTGACAGGTAAGGTTTCCTGAGCACATGTCTAACAATCCAGACATTTAAAATCAGAAGTTAGTGGAAGGAGGCTGAAAAAGGTGAGGCTTTCGAGAGAAAAATTGCCCGAGAAAGGGTTATTTTGAACTCCAATTTACTCTGTATCAACCCATTTTTCCATTAAACCAACCTAAAGTACTATAAATAGGACTCAAAGTTTATGTCCTATGTTTTAGTTTTTGTCATAAACACCACAAGAAAAAAATATAAAGCAAATGGGAAAAAAGGGAGGATGCGAGTTATGAAAAAGCAAACAGTTGATAGGAGAAGCTAAAATTGGGGGAAAAAATCTATAACCAGTAACATAAAGGATAATTAGGAAATGTTTACATATATCGGGAACAAAAGAAATCAGAGGAATGGTAAAGATCCATTACTGTATAAGGCTGGTCAAATTGCCAATCATGATGAAAAAAAGAAACTTCAGCAACCTGCTTGGAATTTAATGCGTTGAACTACACACAAGCCATAAAGATTGGATGTCTTTCTAAAACATATGTGGTAGCTCAACCGAGGGATGTTAAATTGCGCTTAATCAGCTAATCCAGTAGTTGGTGGAATTTCCATCGACTACTCAATTAGTCAATAAGGGTATGTCTACATTAGCTCGTTAATTTGAGCTAGGTAGGCAAAGCAGGCAACCGGAGTTGTAAATGAAGCCCGGGATTTAAATAGCCCAGGCTTTATTTGCATGTTCCCGTCCGGTCGCCATTTTGAAATTCCACTAGCCGCGCAGCTATAGAATGAGATGTAACAGTTAATTCGAACGAAGGACTTAGTTCGAGTTACCGTTTCATTGCCACATGTAGCTGGCAGGAAGGGACCTCGAGAGGTCGAGTCCAGTCCCCTGCCCTCATGGCAGGACCCAGTACTGTCTAGACGAGTGTTTCTTAAACTTTTTAAGACCGAGGAACACCAAACAATTTTTTTTTAATGAGGATTTTTTGTTGACTCCTGAGGTTTGTTCCAGCCCTAGGATTCTATAAATGTGCTTGGTACCTGTGCCTGGACCTTTATGCTTGATCTGGCTTATACTATTTCTCTTTCCTGCCTGCGGTTCCACTGAGCCAAAGTCTTGCTTCCTAGATTTCAGGCCTGTTGCTGTTTTTATGTTACCGGCCTTTATTCGGGCCTGCTGATTTTATGTTACCAACCCGCAACTTACTACAGAGGCAACTGAGTCCCAAAAAGGAGGAACAACTTGTTCAAAAACACAGCAAGCCAGTGGCAGCGCTAGGAATAGGACCCGTATGTCCCAACTCCCTGTCCCCTGCTGTACTAACCAGACCAAAATACTTTGACCACCAGGGTCTGAAGCCCCACAGACAGGGGCCACGGATGGGGAGGGGGAGAGGCAAAGGGGGCAGTTGTCTCGGGAGCTGATGATTTAAAAGGGTCCAGGCCTCTGGGTCACTGTATCGACTATTATGGCAGCCGCCACTGCCAGAGACCCGGGCAAATGAAATCAATCCTAGAGCTCTGTCTGGTGCAAGGTGGGTGGCACTAAGGCCTGATTGGCCCTCGCCTTGCCCCTCCTACCTTTAGCTTTGCCCCTTTGAGGGGGTCTAGAGCCGACCCCCTCCCATACATTACCCAGGGCCCGACAACGTCTGTCACCAGCCCCGTTGACATGAATGTGCCCCAAATCCCTCAGACCCAGTACAGTTCCCCCCTCCTCCCCCCGGATCCTTAATTCTTCTCTTGTCATCTGATTGCTTCAAGCATTGTTACAGGCTGGGGACCGACTGGCTAAGCAGCAGTTCAGCAGAAAAGGACCTGGGGATTACAGTGGATGAGAAGCCGGAGATGAGTCAACAGGGTGGCCTTGTAGCCAAGAAGGTTAATGGCATATTAGGGTGCATTAGGAGGAGAATTGCCAGCAGGTCTAGAGAAGTGATTATTCCCCTTTATTCGGCTCTTGTGAGGCCACATCTGGAGTATTGCGTCCAGTTCTGGGCCCCCAACTACAGGAAGGATGGGGACGCATTGGAGGGGGTCCACGGGAGCTTGACCAAAATGATTCGGGGTATGGAGCACATGACCTATGAGGAGAAACTGGGGGATTTGGGTTTGTTTAGCCTGTAGAAGCAAAGAGCGAGGGGGGATTTGATAGCAGCCTTCAACTTCCTGAAGGGAGGTTCCAAAGAGGATGGAGAGAGGCTGTTCTCAGTAGTGAGGGATGGCAGAACATGGAACAGTGGTCTCAGGTTACAGCGGGGGAGGTCTAGGTTGGACATTAGGAAAAACTATTTCCCTAGGAGGGTGGGGAAGCACTGGGCTGGGTTCCCTAGGGAGGTGGTGGAGTCTCCATCCCTAGAGGTGTTTAAGTCTCGGTTTGACAAAGCCCTGGCTGGGATGATTGAGTTGGGGTTGGTCCTGCCTTGGGCAGGGGGCTGGACTTGATGACTCCTGAGGTCTTTTCCAACTCTAGGATTCTATGATTCAGCCGTGCGATGTCACTGGAGACGCAGGGAGGTACACTGTGGGCGAAAGCCCCGATCTTGCTTCTGGTTTTGTACAGGCGGCCGTGAAAGTAACTTTACAGTTTCTCACAGGTACTGTCCTATTGCAGCCCAGGTCTTTGCAGTTCTTGCTGGAGCTGCGCACCAGGGCACTTTCACCTCTGTGTTCAGGATTCAGAGTTATTTCTTTTCCCAAAGATCTTCCCTGGAGCTGTTCAGAGAGAGCTTGCTCCCTCTCGCCACAGTCTCTCTTAAGGCAACCATGTTCTTCAGAGCCTCTGGCCTGACGTGGAACGGGACGGGGGACACCACAGAAGAGGCCAAATTCGCCGGGGGAAAGACTCCAAGGAAGTGGATGCTAAAGAGGGTCCATTCGCCAAGACTCATGTGCAGGGCCTCTTTGATTTCAGTGTTGTCACTGTAGACCAGCGCGCGCCCGTTGAGATTATGGTCCCTGAGCCTCTGTTTGTACAGCAGGACGTTTTCCTCCTTCAAGCCGATTGTGTCCATCTGGAAGAGAAGTGGGAGCACCCGTTAGTGCCGTGCATCTACTGAACATGTCGCCAAACACGTTTTTAGGAAGGGTCCGCTATAGCTCCCGAGAGGAACCTGTCTGGGCTTGCTCAGATTCTAGCAAACAAGGCGGGCCGGCCGGCTGTGGGGCCAGGTAGGGTACCCGGCACACCCCACTGCCGTGTGCTTGGATTCTGTTAGGGGCACCGCTGAGCAAGTTGGCACGGCAGGGGAAATAGCATGCTCTCTGCAGGCAAAAGCTAGCAATGCAGGGACCACTGGAGGGGTGTGTTGAAATGAAGAGGGAAGGTTTCCTGACCCTGCTTGTAGGCTGGAGGGAAGCATGCAGTCAGCCTGACGGGGGTGGAGTTGGGCCTCTCGACCTAAGGCTATATCTACACTGCGGGCCTTTGCAGGCAGAGAGTATGCTAATGAAGCACTCGTTAGCAACTTCTTGGCACTCATTAGCATGCTCTCTGCAGGCAAAAGCTAGCAGTGTAGACATAGCCTCAGGGTTCTTGTGTGTTATTCTGGATAAGGGGTATTACGCTGCAGGCCTCCAGCAAGAGTATTTATGTTTTTGCCTCTCTTCTCTCTGGAGTGCATAACAGACAGCTACGGGTCTCCCAGTCTTAAAACCGACCCAAGTCACTTCAGAGCGTAAAGGATGAACCCGGGGAGAGCCAGCCAATGGCTTCGGGGTTGGAGGAAAGAGCTGCAAGGAACCGAGTTGTTCCAAGCAGAAATTTTTTGTGCAAACCAAGAGTCAGGAGCAGCAGAAAGTGGGGGAACTAGCAGAGCCCGGACTGTGGCCTTGCCCCCTACATCACCCTTTCCCCTCATCCTCACTCTGCCCATTCCCCCTCATGTGCCCCCCCTACTCCTGAGGCCTCAAACCCACACTGTGCCTTCCCCGAAAGCCCCCATCCCACACCGCCTGTTCCCCTCAACATCCTACCCCCACTAGTTCTCGCTCCTCTCCCTCCAGTTATGCACCAGTTATGTGGGACAGTTTTCTCCCAGCTCTGGGGCCCGTAGTCAGGGCTGTCGCTAGGCCCATGGGAAATATGTAGCTGCATAGGGCACCGGAAAATTTGGGCACCAAATTTTTGAGTTCCCCAATGCAGCAGCCATGTGTTCTTGTATGTCTGAGGATATGCCTCTGCCGGTTCGTCTCTGGGGACGCTGTGTCCTGTCTGCTGCAGGGCTTTTCCCTTCGCCCTCCCCCACGTGCTCCTCTCAGCTGGCAGTGTAATCCACACACCTAGTGTGTGTGGTTCACTGTCCCTTCGTGTGGCAATTGGACCTCTTACAGCCAGAGATAAGAACAAGGGAGCTCTACATCCTAAGCTGGGAGCCAGCTGCCTTCATGGCTCCAGCTGTCGAGGCCTCTAGGGGTGTGTCTAAACTACATGGCTCCATCGATGGAGCCATGTAGATGAGGCTGATCGGCAGAGGGAAATGAAGCCGCGATTTAAATAATCGCGGCTTCATTTAAATTTAAATGGCTGCCGCGCTCTGCCGACCAGCTGATGATCAGCTGTTTGTCGGCAGATCGGGGCAGTGTGGACGCTCCCGTCGACATGAAAGCCCTTTGTCGACCTCCCCTGATGCCTCGTGGGATGAGGTTTACCGGGGAGGTCGACAAAGGGCTTTCACGTCGACGGGGAAGCGCCCAGACTGCCCCGATCTGCCGACAAACAGCTGATCATCAGCTGGTCGGCAGAGCGCGGCAGCCATTTAAATTTAAATGAAGCCACGATTATTTAAATCGCAGCTTCATTTCCCTCTGCCGATCAGCCTCATCTACATGGCTCCGTCGACGGAGCCATGTAGTTTAGACACACTCCTAGAGGGCCTAGGTTCAAATCTGCTACGGGGTTCAAATCAGCAGCAGCAGCAAGCTAGCAAGCAGAGAGGATCTGCAACTCTGCTCTAGTTCCTGAGCCCTGCTTGGGGTAGGGAGGTAGTAGGAACGACCAGACCTCCAGCAGAAGCTGCATGAGGGGAAAAGGCCCAGGCAATCCTGCAGAAGGGCCCTCAATTATTCAGGGCCCCACGATTTGCAAAGATGGCTCTGCCTGTAGCCGTCATCTGTGGGCAGCTGCTGTCACATGAATGACATGCTTCTTGCGATGAAGAGGCATGGACATTCTATCGACAGCTGGCCCTGCTCGAAGGAAGGAAACCCAAGGGTGACCCACCTCTCGGCAGACATCCTCCACCGTCATACCCAGCAGAGTGCAGGTGCTGAGCTTGTCGAATTTCTTTGTCCGTTTCAGTCTGTGGCTGCCATGTTGCAGCTCCATCTGTCTTTTCAGGGATGGGTCCAAATTGACCGTGAAGGGGAGGTAGAAGAGGGCCTCCTCCACCCGAAACCTGCCGCACAGGAAAGTGTGGAACAGCTCGGGATCCTGGTCCAGTTCCAGCAGCTTTTCCATCTGGCCTTTCAGCATGTCCAGCTCTTCCATGTACTTCTCGTAGACCTCCCACAGAGACATGTCGGGGCGGAGCGGGCTTCCATGGCAGCTGCCCATTCGGCTCCTCTGCTCCTCATCCTCGATGCACTGCAAGAGCCAGCTCAGACAGCACGGCCACTGGTTGGCAAGGAGCACCCATTCCACCACCTTCTTCGGACACACTTCATCCTTGGGGATGTTACTCGCCAGCAGCCTGATGGTGATGGTGACGGTGTTCACGATGCGCCGCATCTGCACCACGTTGTCTGTCATGAATTCCTTCAAGGCGTCATCCAGGAGGTAGTCGAAAGCATCTTGAATGAGGTCTTTGGCTCGGATACCTTTCCCGCAGCTGCCGGTTCCCAGCGCTGGGGTTGCAACCATGAGAGGTATCTGGCTGTCCTCTGCAACTGGATTCTGGGCATCGTGGTTGGCCTAATGGTAGCGAGAGATGTTGAGGAAGTCAGAGCTGGCTTCCATCTTGCCATCCTGCCGGAAGCCGACCTCTGCCTCTAGCTGCTCCTTGCGCGCGATGATATTCCTGATCAGCCTCCGCTTGGTGTCGCAGTCCATCCGAGGGACAGAGAAGGGCAGGGTGACGATGCGGTTTAAGAACTCGTAGCCGTTGTTGGCCATACCTCTCATATACTTGGAGCTTTCCACGCAGTCGACAATGATGCTGGAGTCAACAGCCAGGATGGAGATGAAAGGGGCGTCATCGTCTGAGAGGAGGATGTTCATGGCATCAAGGACGCCCACCACCTTGTCAGGGCTGCATGTATCCAAGTGGGTGATCTCCAGCACCACCCGCAGCTTCCGCCGCTGGAAGATCTCCATGTACTGCAGGAACCCAGTGATTGTCCTGACTTCGCTTTTCACGCAGCTCATGAAGCCCAGCTGTGCGCTGAGAGCCGTCTGGTTCATCTGTCTCTCCAGCTGGCTCTTCTGGGTGACGATAATGTTTCGTACCACTGTGATAGTGAGCCGTATGGCAGCTGCTGCAGAGACGCTGACAGCCGTCACCCCAATGCCTTCCACGACAGCTATGGCGTCTCCCGAGGCATCCCCGATGGGGATCCCAAACACTAGGAGGAAACCACCCACCCCAATAGCTACCATGATCAAAAGGATCACAGCCACCCACAGCGGGAGGAAGAGGAACTTCTTGCTAACCCATTCCTGATCCCCTGGTCTTTCGATGATGCTACATTTCCTGTCTATGGTCCTGTAAATGCTCATGGGTAGGAGACCAAAGTGGCTTTCGATGCCGTCGCACAGTGTGGTAATGAGGCCTACCCAGAGCTGGTCGCAGCCCGCGTACTCCCAGGCGCTGAAATGGATGAAGACGTGTTTCACGTTCCTTCTCCACTTCTGCTGCTCCGTCAGGACCGGCCGGTAGAAGATCATGAGTAACAGGAGCTTGAGTAGATCCCGGCCAGTGTTGTCACGCTGCATCTTCTGCGTCCGCTGAAATTCCTCCTGGTCTTTCTTCTTCGATTCGTTTTCCATGTTCTCTGAGATAAAAGAGGAAGATATGTTAGGTACCTGGCAGTGCCTTAAATCTCTCCTCCTGAAGGGTCTTCCAGCTTCACAATCCCACCCTTCTGGGAAGCAATCAAGAATGGGTAGCTCTTGGCAAAGCCATCCTTAGGATTGATGGGATCCTACGCCGTACTATTAAACTGGTGCCCATCTGCCCAACAGCAGCCCAGATGGATGTTGAATTTTTAGCGATGTGATTTTATAATCCTCATCCACACACTAATAAACAAACACATTTTAAACTAAGGTCCTGTCGACTCTCACAGTAAATTCAGCAAACATTTAGCAGAGGTTGGCAAATGCCTGTTAAATGGCTTCATTACCATGTCGTCGATGTTCTGCCAGTAGCTCGAGCAGACTTTGTCACTTGTAAATTAACTAGATCTTCTAGAACTTCTGCTGCTGGAGGAAGCAGAGCCACAGACCATGGATAGGAAGAGGCAGGTGGGTGGAGTGGACATGAAAACCCAGTGCTGCTCCAAATTTTCAGGTCCCCTATGCGATTGCATAATCGGCAAATGAGTACGGGTGGCTCTGGCTCTTTGGAGATAGTTGTCATCCACTAATCCCCATCCCCACAAGGTTCCTTCCCCGTCTTACGTTCCCCGGGGCAGTACTCACCCTTGATTTTGTGTAAGAGCAGGTTTTTGCAATGTCCCCATGGTGCATAAAACCCAGCAGTCACTGGCGTGGGCACAGTGTACAGGGCCTTCGCTAAAGCGAGGCAGTAGATATCCTCCTTGGTCTGGAACCCTGCAACGGGGATGAGGTAAAACACGAAGATTAGCCTCACCGAGCGCATCCTCAGTGGATGCTCAACAGTGTCTCCGCTAATATTTTTCGGTTCAAGGTACTAGGTACAAGGGGAGGGAGCAAACAAATGTCCGAAACCAGACAAGTTTATTTTAGGCTATAAATATTGGGGTGCCTGACCTTACCCCCTTTGCATGGCCGAAGGGACAACAGAGACTTACTGACTGACTTGCTCCTCGTCCTGGGGCACTCATGAGTTGGTGCACGTGTAACC
This sequence comes from Pelodiscus sinensis, assembly GCF_052426305.1. Lineage (NCBI taxonomy): Eukaryota > Metazoa > Chordata > Testudines > Trionychidae > Pelodiscus > Pelodiscus sinensis. The sequence continues at coordinate 24,578,476 of NC_143069.1, read as the reverse complement.
GCAAATCCAGGGCACTAGATCTGTGACTACACAGCTATAAACCTGGCCAAGTGCCTCTGTCACCAGACGGTGCCTGTGGTCGGTCTTTGTGCATAACAGCGAGATCTGCAGCAGGAGCAGGCTGCGTTACCTGCACTGACCACTGATAACACCAGAGCTCCAAGAACAGAAGCACTGAGCCACGCTGCTGAGGCAACCACATCACAGCTCTTAACACTAGGAGCCCGTAAGTACTCCTGTAGACCCTGCTTTCGCTGGCATTAAGCCAAACAGCGTCCACAGAGCCCCCTGGCACTCCTGCGCCCTGCTGTGCAATGCAGAGGGAGAGATGGAGAAGAGAAAGGCCCACGTGTTCCTTTGCCCTGGCCCAGGCTAGCCTATGCCACTTCCCATGGTTCTGTGGGCCAGACTTGCAGGGCGGGGAAAAGAGATGTAGAGGTCATGGTGGGTAATCAGCAGAACATGAGCTCCCATTGTGGCGTTGGGGCTTAAAAAGCTATTGTAATTCTGGGATGTATAAACAGGAAACGCTTGAGCAGGAGTAAAGAGGCTGTCTCGCTTCTGTGATGGATGGGAGGCCCACTGTTCTTTTCTGAACATCCCAGTATTCAGTGACTAAAGCGTTAAACCTAGCTAGCTAGAAAGTGTTGGCAGGGAGCCAGGAGCACCAGTGAGAAGAAAGAGTTCAGATCTGCATTAAAAGGGAATCTGTCTGCTGTTTTTCTTTGTGAGTTTAATCCTGGAGCTGTGGAAGGGGATGAGGGGGGGGATGAATTGAACTGGGCAGGGACATCATGCCTAAAAAAAAGAATACCTGGGCCTAGAATTGGACTGGACCTTGGAAGTGTGGATACTTGAGTAGATAGAGAATGTTTATTTAGATGCGATCAGGTTATTTTTTGTTTTGTTGTTTGGTTAAACTCCTCTGTGCTAAATCCATATCCCCTCCTCTCCCCACTATAACTTTAAACTGAATCCCAGGGATGCAATTGTCTGTGTTTTAATCTGTTCTTTTCTCAGTTGCGCTATAACTCCTAGCAGCCAAGTCAGCTTTACAAATGAATACCTTTTTGTTTTCTTAATATAATCACCTATTTTAAGGCTATGATCTGATTTTGTATCCTGGAAAGTAATAGGAGGTCTGTGTATACCTGCCTAAGACTAAGAGGACAGCTATCAGAAATTACAGTTTGTTTTCATTTTTCTTTTTTTCTTTCCAAGTGCTAAATAAAAGGGAATAATGACATCTCTGGATCTGCTGGCAATGCTCCTCCTAATGCAACCTAATATGCCATTAGCCTTCTTGGCTACAAGGGCACACTGTTGACTCATATCCAGCTTCTCATCCACTGTAACCCCCAGGTCCTTTTCTGCAGAACTACTACTTAGCTGGTTGGTCCCAGGCCTGTAACAATGCTTGGGATTCTTCTGTCCCAAGTGCAGGACTCCGCACTTGTCCTTGTTGAACCTCATCAGATTTCTTTTGGCTCTTGTGTAAAAGAGTTTGGGGTACCCTTCTGGAATACGTTCCCAAGTGACTTCTTCCTGCGTTCAAGAAGAAAAAGTTTTTTTCCACTTGGGTAGAGGCAGCAACCCTCCTAAGCTCAGGGAATCTGTGACCTTGGGGAGTTTTGAAGCAGAAGCCCATAGAGACACGGTATTTTAAGGTCTCTTTTGGGCCCACACCTTCTGCACTCCAAGTGCCAGAGTGGGGAACCGACTTAGCCTCTTTATTCGGCACTTGAACTTCTGCTGCTGGAGTTCTGTGCCCAGCCCTGGTGACCAGAATTCCAGATGGATGTTGATAAATTGGAGAGGGGTCATGTCAAGGCTGCTTCCCACTCTGGCACTCCAAGTGCAGAAGGTGGGGGCCCACAAGAGACTTTAAAATACCCTGCCACTGGAGGCTTGTGTTGGTGTTGCTGCCATCATCCAAATGCACAAACCCCTTTGAGAACCAGACAGGCGCATTTCAGAATTCCCTCCTGTGGGGTACCTTCCTTGTCCTTGACACTCCCTCCAGAGAGAGCTTGAAAACCTGTAATTTCTCCTAGAAGTATGGCTTGCTGTCTTAGGCACGTGCATACAGAACCTTCCGCCCTCTAGGATGCAGGAATCAGATCATGGTTTTAAAAATGTGACGTCTATTAACAAAACAAATACACTTGGTGAAACATTACTTAGAATCATAGAACCATAGAGCTGGAAGAGACCTCAGGAGTCATCAAGTCCAGCCCCTGCCCAAGGCAGGACCTATCCCAACTAAATCAATCCATCCAGGGCTTTGTCAAGCCAAGATTGAAAAACCTCTAAGGATGCAGATTCCACCACCTCCCTAGGGAACCCAGCTCAGTGTTTCCCTACCCTCCTAGTGAAATAGTTTTTCCTAATATCCAACCTAGACCGTCCCCTTTGTAACTTGAGACCATTGCTCCTTGTTCTGCCATCCGTCACTACTGTGAACAGCCTCTCTCCATCCTCTTTGGAACCTCCCTTCAAGAAGTTGAAGGCTGCTCTCAAACCCCTCTCGCTCTTCTCTTCTGCAGACTAAACAAACCCAAATCCCTCAGCCTCTCCTCATAGGTCATGCGCTCCAGCCCCCTAATCATTTTGGTCACCCTCTGCTGGACCCTCTCCAATGCGTCCACGTCCTTTCTATAGTGGGGGCCCCAGAACTGGACACAATACGCCAGATGTGGCCTCACCAGAGCCGAATGAAGGGGAATAATCACTTCTCTAGATCTGCTGGCAATGCTCCTCCTAATGCCCCCTAATATGCCATTAGGTTTCTTGGCTACAAGGTCACACTGTTGACTCATATCCAGCTTCTCATCCACTGTAACCCCCAGGTCCTTTTCTGCTGAACTGCTACTTAGCCAGTCGGTCCCCAGCCTGTAACTATGCTTGGGATTCTTCCATCCCAAGTGCAGGACTCTGCACTTGTCCTTGTTGAACCTCATCAGATTTCTTTTGGCCCAATCCTCTAATCTGTCTAGGTCACTCTGGACCCTATCCCTGCCCTCCAGCATATCTACTGCCCTCCAGCGTATCTACTTGGTTGCTAGGTGTTACAAAGAAACTGGAAAAAGAAAGATTAAAACACAGAAAATCGCTTCCCTGGGATTCAGTTTGAAGAGTTCTAGGGTAAAGGGGGATAGTTACATGTGCTTAGCAAAAAGAAGTCCAACAAACTAAAAAAATAAAGAAAATAACCTAGTAGCATCTGACTAAAAATTCCCTGTTCTACTCACATCTCTCTTGTTTCAAGATTTAGTCTTTCCCTAGCCAAGAAAGTCGCTGGATTCTGCTTGCCCAGGTTCCTGGCTTAATTCACATCTTCCAGGCATGATCACACAACAACAGGCACATCACTGCTTCCAATTCAAAACCCCAAATTCTGTTTCCATTTTCTTTCCTGGCCTCCTGTCAACTCGCTTCCTGCTTCTCTAGCATTCCTGGAGACTTTCTAGGACCTTTTGTCTATGGTTTCAACCTTTCCAGGCAAGACAGTTAGGGTTAAGTCCCAAGACTTTCAGGCAACCGTCTGCTTTTGACACGACCTGCCTGTTTCTCTTCAGCTAACTCTTGCTTACTTTGGTTCAGGCCTCAGGCCTTACACCAGGTCCATGCTTCAGGCCCATCCTTTCTAGTACAGGATGTAGCCTGGTAACAAAGCCCTGACTGTGGTATCAGGAAACCTGGGTTCTATTCCTGCCTCTCCCACAGGTTGGAGAGGTTATTCCCTGTCTGTAAAATAAGACTAATGATACTAACCTTCACTTTTTAGACCTACACACAGCAACTAGGGATTTTTATTAACTACTCAAATATCGGTGAGCCTGGCTCGCTAGATGAACCATCCGGTTCCTCTTGGAATCATGTTAAATGCTTGATCCCCATGACCAAAGTCTCAGATACTGGGAGAAGTGACACGGGGGAATAAAAGCTGCTGTCTGAGGTAAACTACCTGGCAGGAATCCCCTGGAATGGGAGCCATCGCTACCAGGAGCCCAGGAATAACAAGACTCCAAAAGTCCAGCTGCCAGGCAGTTTGACCATCTCCTTCAGGCCAGTGGCTCAGAATTCCAGGACATCTTTGGGCCTGGGTTTAAAAAGAGGCAGCACTGTGTGCTCAGCCCCTTTTTATCCATCCCCTTTCCCTCCATTGGCACGCAACCCTCAAATGGCCAAAGGTTTCCCTTTCCCTCCCTCCTTGGTTAAACAAGCTGGTTAAACAGCTCGAGGTGATGGAGTGATAAGCACCCACTGACAGAGTCGCTCGGGTTGCAGGGCCAGCGTAAGTCCGCTTTTAAAACTGCCGGCCATAGCTACGGGAGGGGACTCTAGCAAGGGCCTGGAACAAGGAACAGGGCTCCACTCCTGTATGGGATTCGGGCTTCCCCCAGGCAGATGCTCTGTTGCTGCTTTCCTGTCTCTCCCTTCTCCAGGTGGAAGGGGACGGTTAGCCAGTGTTCCCTGCAAGCTGAGCTCTTGGGCGGCCAGCCAGGAGATATTCAAATGCTGCCCAGCTTGCTAGCCGGTAGCATGTGTTTCTAGTGGTGGTGCATGTGGTGTACTGGGTGTAGACATAGATCTTGTTGTTATAGTAACTGCGTTAGGTCACTGGGGGTCAGCCCAGCTGGTTTGGGTTTTTTCTAGCTAGCTCCGTGCTATGCAATAAAATGGACACTTGCAACTACACAAGCTCTCTGCATTTCCACTGATTTCTTCCCATACTGTGAAACTCCACGTGACGTAACAGTGCACATCCGTGCATGCCTTGGTGCACATAACAAAATGTATTCCGCACAGGAGTGGGGGGAAAAGTAGAGGCATTATTGCTGCTAGCTCCTTACTGAAACTCAGTGAAAGGCAGGGGAAATGAGAGATCAAGATCCTGAGACTGACAGTCCCCAGGAACAAGGGGGAGAGGCTAAAGTCCCAGTTCAGCCTGACTGGCAGAGCAGGGAGCCAGGAGGGAGCCAGGGTCGGCAGAGTGGGACTGAGCTAAGGAGAGAGCAGGGGCCCGCACTGAGCTGGAGAGCAGGGCTGGCCTCGGGGAGGGAGAAGGGGAGGCCGGGGTCAGGATCGGGGGCAGTGCGACTGGCCTCAGGAAGGAAGGGGGGGTCAGGGGCAGCATGACTGGCCTCAGGGAGGGAGAAGGGGGGGCCAGGGTCAGGATCTGGCCCCTCCCCCCCAGAGCTGCTTCCCATCCCCTCTTCCTTCCAGCCAGTTCCTGCCCCCCCCCCCAGCCAGTCCCTCTTCCTCCCTCCCCCCTCCCCAGGATCAAGTGTGTCCGTTTTTTGGGGGGAGGGTCTACCTCGCAACCCTACGAGTCAGACCCAGCGCAGGCACCAAGTGATGGGGACTGCTGGAACTTTGGGAACCTGAGACTGCGGGGTGGGGGTTTGTGGCCCAAAAGGGGGCTGAGAAACCTAAGACAGACAGAGTAGGGGGAGCACCAGAAGGGTGACACAGTCAGGGCGACCCTAGAACTCTGTTACAGACCAGCTGGCGGCTGCTGGAAGAGGAGGGAAAAATAGGGGGTAAGGGTCAGAGAGGAAAGGGCTTGTGCTGAGGGGAGGGGGGCAGGTCAGGAGATGAAAGGGGAAGGCACCAAGGGACAGGGTGTAGGAGACAGACAAATGCCCAGGGGCCAAGTGGAGACAATGAGGAAAAGGGCAGGAGGGGAGGTGTCAGTGAGGGGGGGGGCAGGATGATGCTAGGAGAGGAGAGGGGAAGGGCTTTGGGGGCTAGAGGGGAGAAGGGGAGGTGCTGGGAAAAGGCTTGAAAGAAGGGGTGGGCATGAGGAAGGCAGGGATGGAGCAAGGCACATGTGAGGGCACAGGGGCCTGAGGGGAACGGGGGCAGAGGGTGGTGAGGGAGTGGGCAAAGTGGGTAGGGGCAGTGAGGGAAGGGGGAGGCACCAAGAGGGTGCAAGGGTAAGGGAAGGTGCAGGTGCCAGGGAGTCCGGGGGTGAAGCAGAAGGGCAGACACCTGCAGGGGAGGGACCAGCACCAGAGGAGAGAGGCAGGGCAGGTGTGTAGAGGGGGGTGTTAGGAAAGGGGATGAGGAGGGGTAGCTCACATGGTCAGAGTGGGGCTACTGGAGGAGTGGGCACAGGGGGAGAGAGAAAGGCTGCTGGAGGGGGCAGGTCTCGGGAAGGCCGAGGGCAGTGAGAAGGGCAGGAGTCAGGACAGCAGAGGTGGGTGAGGGATTGGGGGGCAGCAGGCACCAGGGGAGCTGATGGAGGAAGGGAAGGAGACAGGGCAGCAGAGGGGACAGGTAAGTGGTTCATAAGATATTTATGAATAACTTGGGTGCCACACTGACACATCCAAACAAGCCACAAACTCAGTACTGGTGCACAACACAAAATGTATTGTGCTCATGGGAGGAAACTCTTAGAGGGAACACTTCCCCCAGCCTCCCCACCCCCCGAGTTAATGTCTCACACGTTGGGTTAATGCAATTGCAGGATCGTTGCACAGGGGGGGTTTGGTGAGGGCCAAACTAATCCCTATTGGTAAGTGGATGGTGGGAAAAGTCCTTGGGGGGGGGGGAGGTCACATGACACCTTTTATTTCTGGTCATGTGTCCATATTGCCCTGAAAGTGTTACCTCCAGAGGCGTGGCTAATGGGAGTCAGGGGGCGTGGCTAATGGGGGTCAGGGGGCGTGGCTAATGGGGGTCAGGGGCGTGGCTAATGGGGGTCAGGGGGTGTGGCTAATGGGGGTCAAAGAGTACATTTAAAAACATTCTTTGGCTGCACAACCTAATGAAATGTGCTGCGCACGCCTATGGGCAGAGAGCAGATCCAGTCCTGGGAGCAGGGCTGCAGCCACAGAGTTATAGACGCCGCCCAGAGAGCAGATCCGCATGCTGGGAGCAGGCCTGCAGCTGTAACCCACACACCTGATGTGGGTCACTATCCTATGGAGTGGCACTGAGACCACTTCCAGCAAGCAATTATTACAAGGGAGCTCTTCAGTCTATGCTGAGAGGCAACTGACTTATAACTCAAGCTATAGCAGCTCCTGCCCTAAGCTCCAAAAGTCCCAGGTTCTAATCCACCTGGTGGCAGTTGCACAGCCATGGAAGCAGAGGGGCCAGGGAACCCTCTGTACAGGACTCCCCCCTCCCCCCCCACACACACACCCTTGCTTCCTGGAATCAGCCACCTAGGTGAATAAAGCTGGAAACCCCCATGCCTATAGCTGTGCACCTTTGCTAAATAGCTACAGCCATTCTAAAGTGCCAAGATCTCACAAATAAAAAGGAGACATCCCAATGAGCTGCTAAGCTGTGCTGCCTGCCTCGGACGAGGAGCGAGTGCTGTAACTCTGGAGCCTAATGATGGTGGTGTCCTCCAGCCATTTTCAGCTTAGTACAGCTGCCTCCCTGTGAACCAGGTGCCAGCTGGCCATGGGGTCCCATAGACCTGGCTTGTGCAGCCTAACCTGATAACCAAGCAGCCCATCCATTACTAGCCAGCCGATTACCTTGGGCATGGGAGACCATCGCACTCGTAATTCCTGGGGCCTTCACGCACTGACAGGGCTTGACTTGATCGGCCAGCTAGGGAGAAAGAAATAAACAGAACGCAGAGGAGTCACCAAGAGATCAGAAGACCAGCACGATGCCTTATAGGCTGTTCAGCTGTGAAGAGTCACCAAGACAGGGCAGGTGATGCTAACCTGAGTTAGTCCATTAGCTGCAGCTAGGCTGGGCCATGAGAGGAGAGACAGGCAGTAAATCTGCAGCTGTCAGACCATAAGGAGGACACGGAGGTTTCAAAACCAGCTCAGAGAACAGGGCTGGGTAAGATGCAACCCACCTAACACTGTGATCTGGCCACTTTGTGTTTAGATCCTGCTGCCCATGCCGCCGAATTCTAAGTGGTGACTCAGGCAGCAGGATCCAATTTTAAATGATTCACGGCTCAGGGTTACGGCAGGGGCGAGAGCCACGAGCCCTTTCCACGAGCCCTTTAAAAAGCTGGAGCCACGCTGGACAGCTGCCAGTAGTGGCAAAGCTGTGAGCTCTTTTCTGTGCTTTTAATTGAAAGCCTCAGCCTCGGAGAACTCTGAGGGTGGGCTAGTCCTTTCTGCCTCAGGCTCCGCCCCTTCTGTGGGTGGAGCCGGCCTATGACCCCATACCAAAATCAATTAAGTGGCCCCCTTCTGAAAATTATCGCCCACCCCTGTCACAGAATCATAGAAAAGTCTGAGTGGAAGGGACCATGATAGGTCCAGTGTTTTGCAAACTTTTTTTATAATGTACCCCCTTTAAAAAAAATGTGTAAGTACCCCCAGTACCTACAGTTTTCAGACACACACAATTTTTTTCTACCGTTGCAACACATTTGTTTAAACAACTGCATCGTAGCCGGGCGGGCGATGGCATTTTTGGGTGTAAAAGGTACAAAAAGAATAAAGCGCTGTCAAACTGAAAACTAAAATTCAGTTTTCTCCAAATTTCAGTTGTGTTGACGTGTCCCCCAGACATCTCTTGAGTACCTTTAAGGGGACTCGTACCACTGGTCGAGAAGCACTGATCTAGTCCACCCCTGCACTGAGACAGGACCAAGCATGTTTGTCTCACCTCTTGGCTCCTAGGACACGGCTTGAACTAACGCACTTGGAAAGACATTATCGTATATACGCCCAAAGTGCTTCGTCTTAGTGTATTACCATAAAATCTAACTGACCAAACTCTGACCTTTCATTTCCCTGTCACTTGGCCAGCTACAGCCTCACAGGCCTTCGGCATCGATCTCAAAGCCCTCGTCACGCTTTTACACAGCTGTGCTGACACGCTTGTAAGCCAGGCACACTTGTGCGACACGTCCCAAAGCACTTGCTCCAGGGCATTACATCGCACTTGCCTGCCTTTGATGGACAGGGAAAGGGAGACCTGAAAGGCCTTTCCAAGGTCACCAGTACGAGAGTGAGCGCAGAATTGCGGAGCAAGGGTCTAACACACAACTCTGTGCCTTAGTCACTAGGTGGCATTAGATTAGAACCCGGGAGTTCTTACGCCCAACCCCCTGCCCCCTCCACTAGGCCATGCTGCTGGCCTCCCGCCTCTCCCCCAGGGCTTGGAGACAGACGGGAGGCTGGAGCCAGCCTGCGCAGAAGGGGCTGTAACGCTTACAGCTCGTTCATGACACTGCCCCTGCGCAGCCCCTCTCAGATCCACACTTGGAACCCACAAGAAACACCCCAAGAGCAGAGATGAAACCGCCACTCACCTGCAGCCCAGCTTCCAGGAAGGGCAAAGCAAAAGCGGCGCTCGCGGATTCCAGCCCAGCCTGGCACCTGCTTCCTGAACTTTGGCCCCTTTCCTCCAAGATAGCAGGAGGCTGCTCTGGGCCTTTTGTGCCCACGACGGGGCAGAAAAGCAAACTCAGCTGTTGGTTCCATCTTGCGGGCAGAGCCCCGGCAGACAGTGGCAGGCGGGGGTATCGACTGACCCTCCAACCCAGGATATTCCCCCCACACCTGGATTCGCTTCCTAGTCATCCCCATCTCCCTGCACGATCCTTGTTTCTCATCCCGCCGGTCCGAGAAATTGTCAGAGCAGGTTGATCCCGACCTTGCCAAGGGCTTAGGTTACATCACAAGGCTTTGCCGCCACAGCTGGCTTGGCTTGGGTGTGTGGCAAAAGCCCCCCCCCGCCCCCCCCCTCCCCCTGCTGGCACAGCTATTCTGGCAAAGCCGCCAGGGCAAATGGCAACTCTGCCGAAAAGCATCTGCTGGCTTTAAGCTCCCTGCGAGCTGTTCTCATCGCTCAGCCATCACCACCACTGCCCTGCCTCTGTCCTGCTCCTCATCCCCGCCCCCACTCCTATCCCCTGCTCTCCTCCATCTCCTCCCCCTTCCCTTCTCCTGCCCCTCCCCATTTCCACCTGCCCTGCCCATCCCCGTCCTCTCCCTCCCCCCGTCTGTCCCTCTCTTATGTGAGGGCTTTGCTGGAAACGCCCCCCCCCCCCAAGCCAGGGAGATCTCCCCTCCGGGAACAATTCAGCCCCCCATCTCGCTCCCTCCACTCCACAGTATTTCCTCCATTCCCCACAGTTGAAAATTGAGCTCCCCCATCCCCTCAGGTGACAGTCGGGCTCCCCCATACGCAGCTGCCTAGGTAGGCACCTCCGCAGCCAGAGCCTGCCCCTGGCGCCCACGTCCCCTCCCCGACTGCCTGTCCCAGGCGACCACCTGAACCTGCGTCCCCCATTCCCTCAGATCACAGCTCCCTCCCTGACCCTGCACCCCCCGACACCCCTCCCCCAGGCCAGACTCCTCTCTGGCACCCGCACCCCCTCCCCCAAACCCTCTGCTCCCCCTTCACCCAGGTCACAGCTCCCTCCCTGACCCTGCACCCCCCCGACACCCCTCCCCCAGGCCAGACTCCTCTCTGGCACCCGCACCCCCTCCCCCAAACCTTCTGCTCCCCCTTCACCCAGGTCACAGCTCCCTCCCTGACCCTGCACCCCTCTAGAGCCCCTCCCCCAGGCCAGAGTCCTCTCCTGCGCCCATACCCCCTCCTGGACCCTGCACTCCTATCCACCGCCCCAGATCATACCCCCCCCCCTGCACCCAGGCTCCACCCCTAAGCTCCCTTCTGCACCCAACCGCCCCGTCCCAGACCCCAAAGCCCTCGGTAGAAATGTGGCCCTTGATCACTTGCCAAAATGGCCCCCCCATTACAAATTATTGACCAAGCCTGATCCAAATGTTTTTTGAAACATTGTTTAATGAGAATGTAAATACAATTCAATACAATTGGGAGGGTTGGGGGGAGGGGGACACAGCTGCTGGCTCCTCAGCTCTTGCTGCTCTCACTGGGTGTCTTCCTGCTGCAAGGGAAGCAGAATCCGTCACATTCATCCCTGGGGACTCAGGGGAACTGGCCCCCCCCAGCATTTCCACCCTCCTCCCCCCTGCTCTCTGGTCACCCCCCGTCAGGCCCGCAGGGTGAGCTCCTGACCCCCCCCCCCCCCCAGAGCTCCTGACACCTCGGCCCCCTCCCGCCTCCTAGGACAGTTTCTGTGTTCAGAGCCTCCCCCACCCCCAGGGACGCTCGCAGGGGCAGGAGGGATTCTGCCAGCAGGGACGTGGGGTGGGGGCAGCCTGAGGAAAGGGGCGGGGGACTCCCTGAGGGGATGGGAAGGAGACCCTGGCCCTGCCCCACTCTCCTGATCTGCTCCGGCTGCTCACCATGTATTCCAGGAGCTGATGGGCCTGCCCATGCAGGGCGTGGGCCAGGACCAGCCCGGCCTGGCTGGGGCGCCGCAGGGGGGAGCGGGCAGCGAGCAGAGCCTTGTCCAAAAAGCAATTCTCCTGCTCTGCTGTGAAGAGCTGCCCAAAGACCTGGAATCAAGAGCACAGGAGGTTTCAGCTGACGGCCCAGAGCCCGGCCCCAACTCCTGGGGCTAAAACAGCTTCCTCCTCCCCCAAACTCCCTTCCAGACCCTGCACCCAGACGCTCTCCTCACCCGGCACCCCAACCCCTGCCCCAGGTCACAGCTTCCTCCTGCCCCCAAGACCCTCCTACCCCCACGAGGGCCCCAGCCAGCCCCACCCCCGAGCCCTGCCCTGCCCTGGCAGCGCGTCCTTACCTCTCCCACCCTCACGCTGTTGCTGTGAGCCAGGACCCATCTTTCTTTGTAGTAGTGTCTGCACCACAGGTCCTCTGCCTGGTGGATGTTGAGGCCTGCAAGAGACACAACAGGGTCATTCTGCTGGCAGGTCTGAGCCCTTCCCCTCCCACGGGTCCCTGCAGGCATCCCTGGGCAAATGGAGGGGCACAGGGGGCAGAAGGGGAACACAGAGGGACGCATCCCCCCTTGGGCCAGTCTGGGGGAAAAGGGCTGGGTCCCCTCCCCCCGCCGCCGGCACCCTCAGGGTGTCCCTGGGGCCCAGGTCCCGGCTGGGTTCCTTACCCCTGTGATGCAGGAGGAGTTGATACAGGCTGTGCACCCCCTCCCGGGCCAGCCGGCTGACGTCTTCGGATGGGTCCGAAATAAAAAGGCCCAGCTGGGCCACGTGGTGACCCATCCTCGGCCAGTCGGCGGAGTTCTGAGGGGAGAGAAGAGGGGGGGTCCCTCAGCATCCTGGGGCTGCACGTCCCATGCAAACGGCCGCCGAGGCGGGTCTGAGCTCGGGGGACGGACAGAGACACCTCCCGGGGCGGGGCGGGGCCGGCCTTGCGAGGAGACAACCCTGAGCAATGGCCCCGACTGAAGGGTCACTCCGGGGGTGGAACAAGGGGATCCACTGACGGCCACTCCCCAGTCCCCAGGCCCAGTCCCTCAAGAGCCCCCCTGAAGGGCCCAGGGTCGCCCCTCCCCGGGGAAAGGAGAACGCGGCCCATTCCCGGCCCATTCCCGGCCCTGCCTCTGCCTCCCGGGGACGCTCCCAGCCCCGCGCCCTGCAGCCCCAGACCCCCCGGCTCCGAGGTCACTTACGTCAAACCCCGGGAGGGTGGTGGCGACTCCCAGCAGGGCCGTGGTGCTGCCAAGGGCCCTGGCTCGCTCCTGGGGCAGGCGGGACTCCAGCCACGGGCTCAGGTGCTGGGGGGGAAAGAGGCAGGTCAGGACCCGTAGGGAGGTGCCGGTTCTGGGCAGAGCCTGGGGCTCCTCTCGGACTGTGCCCCCCCCAGCCACTGACACTGCTCCTCTCTCGGCCCCCCCCCCCGAGGAAGCAGGGACAATGGCCCCGTCCCCCCCACGGGGCTCACCTCCATTATGAGCTGCAGCCGGGCGGTGTCTGGGGACTCGGCGAGGAAGCTCGCCAGTAGGGCCTGGAGGTCGTAGGGAAGGGCCCGGATGAACTGCTGCAAGACAAGGGGGAGCCCTGGGTCAGAGGGGGGTTGGGGTTGGGGAATCCAGGCCACCCGCTGGCTCCGGGGTGCAGCCTAGAGCAGGGTCTGAGCCGCCTCGCAGAGCAGGGAGGAGCCCAGGCTGGGCATGGAAGGGACGGGCCCCCCGGGAGAGCAACGGGAACCCTGGAGGGAAGGATCCAAACCTGCAGCTTCTTCCCTCCCTCTGCCCCCCCCCTCCTCTCTGGAGCTCCAGCCTAGCCCGGGAGCAGGGCCCGGAGGGACGTACCTGTGTGTGGATGGGCTCCTGCTGCCAGTCCCCAGACACTGTCTGTCCCACGGCCGCCGTCAGCAGGGGGCTCAGGAGCTGGGCCCGCAGGGGAGGCTGCAAGGTGCTGGCAGGAGAGAGGGGCAGAGACTGTTAATTCAGCAGCAGGAGACAGAGACTTTCCCACTCCCTGGCCAGGGGATCTGCTCTGGGGGAGTCGGCGGGGGGGGGGGGTCGGTACCTGAGGCTGCAGGCGGCGTTGAGGCAGTCGGCCAAGACCAGCGGGGGGGCGAGTCCTCCATGATCTCCTGTGAGACCCAAGGGGAAAAAGGGGCGTGTGAGACTGGGGCCCCAAGAGACGCTCACGCGGCCAGCGCCCCCACCCAGCAGGATCCAACCCCACTGCCTCCCGCTGCCCTGTAGCCCCCCTGCCCGACACAGGGCCCCTCCCAGCACCCCCCTCCCAAACCGGGACCACCTCAATCCTTGTCCCCAGGCCGTCTCCTGCCCCTCCCTGCCCTGGTGACCAGCCTCTGAACCTCCTCATCCCTGCTCCCCAGGCGCATCCCCAGCAGCCCGCTCGGCTCCCTTCCAGCCCCCCATGGCCCGGGGAGACCCCTCCCTGTCCCGAATCCCCCTTGCTGTCCGGCACCCCACACCTGCCCCATTTCTGTGTCCCTCCCTCCTCCAGCATCCCCACCCACCCTCCCCATGTCCACCTCCTGCCCTCCTGGTTCCACCCATCCCGTTTCCAGCACCCCCACCCGCCGCCATGGCCCAGGCAGACCCCTGTCCACCCCACGTATCCCCTTCCCTCCTCCCGGCTGCCGCGACTCGCTTACAACGATCCTGGCCATCATGGTGTCCTTGCAGCAGCGCGGCGCCAGGGTGTCCTCGCCCCTTTGGAGGGCGGCGAGGCAGGCGAGGGGGATGGCCAAGAGGAACCGCTGCAGGGCGGCTGGGCTCTGCACCCCAGAGAGAGTCTGTGAGCCTGGGGCCTGCCTGCCCCCCACGGACAGCTGCAGGGCTCAGGTCTCCCAGGAGTGGAGGTGGGAGCTGCCGGTTGTCCAAGCACCCATACTCCCCCCCCAACTGCTGCCTCAGGCTTGTGGGGGCCCAGCTGGTGCATGACAAGAGCCCCCAGCTTGGGGGGTCCAGGTCATGCAGGAGAAGGGGCCCCAGGGGGATACCTAGGGACAAGCCCCTCCCGGAGGGGGGGGGGGACGTGCTGGGAAGGGGCCGGACAATCTCGGGTCCCCCCCATGTGGAGAAGGTTCCTACCGTGTCCCGGGTGTGGAGCTGCTCTTCGATGTCGTAGATGGCCCCTTCCTCCACCCGGGAGTCCACCCGCTCCTGGCAGAGCTCCGCCGAGGCGCAGGGGGGCTCTGTGCGGGAGGGAAGGGACCAGGGTGACTCCAGCGGCCAGCAGGGGTCACGCGCCCCCATGTCAGGGACCCAGGGCAGGTTGGGCCCCACACGCCCCTCGCAGGGACCCATCCGCCTTCCACCCTCACATCTGCCAACGCCCTCAGCAGAGCCCCCACCAGGAAGAAGAGAGCCAAGCAGCCCCCCCCCATCCATTGCCCTGGCTGCGGGGCAGACACTGGGGCTGCCCCTCTCCAACCCCCCCCGGGTACTGGGTGAGCCACTGGGCCCAGCGTGTTCACGGTCCCTCACCTGGGTCTGAGCGGCTGCAGGAGGTGGCCCGGCTGCAGCTGGAGGCCCAGGCGCTGCTGCTGACGGACCTGGACCCACAGCTGCAGGGGCTGGTGCGGGGAGCGACGGGCTGGGGGCTCCCGGAGACTGGCAGGTCCCCGGGGGCCGGGCAGGGCGATGCCCCCTGGTGGTAATGGGGGCTGGGCTCCCGGGGCAGGTGTTTCTCTCCACAGAGGAGGCCCCGGAGCCACCCTACCCGGCTCCCCCGCTGGGCTGGGTCCCGCCTGCCCAGCCGCCTCTGGAGCCAGGTCCGGGGGGGCCTGGCCGGTGGGCGAGTCGCCCCGAGCTGGTGGGATCCAGCTTCCCCGCCCGCGGGGACGGAGAAGCTGCTCCCCACCGGCCCTGGGGCCATCTTCAGGGCTTTCTTGAACCACAGCCGAAAACGTTTGGCCATGCTGCAAATGAGGGGAGCAAAGGGGAGCTTGGGGCGCAGCCTGCAGAGCGAAATCCAGGGGTTCCAGCTCCCCAGAGCGACTGCCCCCAGCCCCCAAATGGCCCCTTGCTTATCGGTTCGGTCTTGCACAGGCACTGCAAGGACCTGAGGGTATGTCTACACTACCCCGCTAGTTCGAACTAGGAGGGTAATGTAGGCATACCGCACTTGCAAATGAAGCCCGGGATTTGAATTTCCGGGGCTTCATTTGCATAAGCGGGGAGCCGCCATTTTTAAAACCCCGCTCGTTCGAACCCCGTGCAGCGCGGCTACACGGGGCACGAACTAGGTAGTTCGAACTAGGCTTCCTAGTTCAAACTACCGTTACTCCTCATTCCACGAGTCTCCTGCCCATCAACAGCCCCTTCTTGGCCAATCAGGGGAGAATCTAAGGTGTGGGGGGTGGAGCGTTCTCCCCAAAGACACCGGCATAGACTTGTTCCAGCCCCACCTCCCCAGTCCCCACAATGGGGGCTGCATCCCCCGCCCCACGGCTCCTGCAAACCACCCCCCGTCCTTCAGCTAGTCTGTTGGGTCCCAAGCTGGGGGAGGCAGCAAGGGAAGGTCACAGAGGAGGCAAGAACAGAGCAGAAATGTGGGGGGATGGAGGAAAAGGGAAACCAACCAGGAGAAAGCCCCAGTGGCGCTAAGGACGCAGCCCAGGTGAGGAATCACCTTCTGGCCCTTGACCGAGGGCTGGGCCTGCCTGGAACCCAGCCGGCCCCGGGCGGGATCCAACCCCTGGGGGCTCTTACCTTCGTCACAAAGGTGTCGGGATGTGGAACTCACAGAACGCGAACGAACCGTGAGGAGGAGACGCACCAGAGCTAAAGCAACCGGGGGTCTCCAAAGTCCCCTGGGCCCGCCCCCCGCTTTTATCAGCCTGAGATGTGGGTCCCTCTGTGAGGTCACCACCTCCCCACCTGCCCTTTGCCTTATATGCTGAGGGCTGCCCAAAGCCCCTGTGAGGTCACCGCCCCCCCCCCCACCCTGCCAGGCAAATGTCCTGCCTCTGGCCACCCCCCTGGGAAGTTTGAGCCATTACTAGGGGTCCCTCCCCCTCCCTCATAGGCTGCTCCCTGCCCTACACTGCAGGCTTCTTGCACGAGAGCTGTTTCACGCCGGAGTTCTTGCGCAAAAGGTCTCGTGCAAGAGTGCCTCCACCCTGCCATAGGCTTTTGCACAAGAGCGTCCATGGCAGTGTGAACGCTCTCTTGTGCAAGAAAGCTCTGATGGTCATTTTAGCCATAAAAGTGTCTTGCTCAAGAAGCCCCTGGTGCCCGTCCACGCTGCCTTCTTGCACAACAGCTCTTGCACAAAGGGGGCTTAGTCATCGTCGGGAGAGGAATAACTCCTGTGCAAGGAGCCCTGTTCTCTGATGCTTTACTGCAAATTTACTTCTGCAAGAACACACGTAGAGTGTAGACGCGCCACAAGTTTTTTCGCAAGAACACGCAAAAACAAGCCATGTGGATGTTTTCTTTTTAGGCAAAAGCCCCTTTTTGCACAAGATCGGTCGGCCTTTTTGCAGGCATAGGGATCTTGTGGGAAAAGGGGGTTTTTTGCACAAAAAGTAAACATCCACAGGGCTTGGTTTTGCGCACAAACCCCGAGCACAAAAACGGATCGGCAGAAAATATGCAAATGACATTGCGTGTCATAGAGTCCCTCGTTAGCATATTTGTTGCCAAAAAAACTCGTTGTGTAGACGTAGCCTAGGAGAGAAGCGATCTCAGACACAAAGCCCTTCAGTAAGAGGGCATAGCCCTGGGGCGTGGTAGGAGACGTACGGCAGACATGGGAGGTCACTCTCCTAGCTATTTGGCACGGAGGAGGCCTCAGCTGGAGCACTGTGTCCAGATCTCAGGGCCATGCTTTAGGAGAGAGAGTCCAGAGGGGAACTATGAAAAGGGATTAGGGACGTTAGATATTCACTGAGTAGTCAATTAACCTCATGATTTCTTATCGGTTACTTGACTTTTCGATAGTCCCCAGGGGCCAGCTGTCTCAGTCCTGGCTCGCGCTGGGTGCGGGACCTACCCCCTCTGCGGCTCTGCATTTACAGTGTGTTAGGAGCCAGGCAGGCAGGCAGCCTCGCTCAGTTCCAGTTTGCACCAGGTCCAGAAGCTCAGACCCAGCCCCCAGGCAAGGGCTGCTGCCAGCTTGTGCTGCTGCCTCTGATACAGAGGCAGCAGTACGGAGTGCCAGGAGGGAACTGGTCTAAAAAGCACCTCCCCTTGCGACCTGGCTGCCTGTCATCCCACGCTACTGCCTCCGTTTTTGGCGAGAGAGAGCCGCCTGTCTTGAGACACCGGTGGGGAGTCGGATTTTCAAAAGGCAGGTCTCTGTCCTTTGTGAGCCTTCCAAAGCGCTTCGGTGGGGGGAGGGGGCAGGAAGGCGGACGACACTCAGGAATTGTAGCACCCAAATCCACGGAGTGTTTCGCCAGCACCTCCTGCAACAGAGCCCAATCCCTGACAGGCTTTTAGGCAAGATAGATCATTTGAAAAAATGACAGACACAGGGTTTTCCGTCACCGCTCTCCCTTTCTTTTATTTCCCTGGGCTAACTGGCTTGTTCCTCTTTGGCTAAGGATGGAAGGGTATGTCTACACTACAATGTTAGTTCGAACTAACGGACGTTAGTTCGAGCTAACATTCATAGCCGCTACACTAGCGCTCCGCTAGTTCGAATTTGAATCGAACTAGCGGAGCGCTTAGTTCGAAGTAGGAAAACCTCATTTTATGAGGCTTAAGCCTAGTTCGAACTTACTAGTTCGAATTAAGGGCTGTGTAGCCCCTTAATTCGAACGAGTGGGAGGCTAGCCCTCCCCAAGTTTCCCTGGTGGCCACTCTGGCCAACACCAGGGAAACTCTATGCCCCCCTCCCGGCCCCGGACCCCTTAAAGGGGCACGGGCTGGCTACGGTGCCCGTGCCAGGTGCAAGCCTGCTAGCACCCAGCCAGCAGACCCTGCACCTGGCACGGCACAGAGCCACCCACCCGATGTCCCCCAGCCCACCCCCTCTTCCCGGGACCAGGCTGGCGGCTCCCGGAAGCTTGCCCGGGACAGCAAGAGGCGGGTACATTCCTGGGCTAGTGCGGACATCGTGGACCTCGTCCACGATCTCCGCACTAGGCACAGGAAAGTGGCCATCTAGGGCAGGAGAGCTGCCAGCCTGGCCACCCAGGAGCAGGTTTGCATGAAAATCAAGGGGGTCCACTGAGACCCCCGACCCTGAGCCCTGAGCTTACAATGGCCGTCCTGGGTCAGACCAAAGGTCCATCTAGCCCAGTAGCCTGTCTGCCGACAGCGGCCAACCCTAGGGACCGTGGAGGGGATGGACCAAAGACAGTGACCAAGCCATTTGTCTCGTGCCATCCCTCTCCAGCCTTGCACAAACTTTGGGCAGGGACACCACTCCTACCCCTGGCTAAGACTACTCCATGGACCCAACCTCCATGACTTGATCTCCTTTCCCTTTAAACTCTGTTCTAGTTGTAGCCTTCACAGCCTCCTGCAGCAAGGAGTTCCACCGGTTAACTATTTGCTTTGTCAAGAAGAACAACTTTCTCTTACTAGTTTCAAGCCTGCTACCCAGTCCTTTCCTTTGGTGTCCTCTAGTCCTTCTTTATGGGAACTCAGGAAGAACTTTTCTCAATGCACCCTCTCCACCCAACCCCTGCTTTTAGAGACCTCTATCCTGTCCCCCCTCCGTCTCCTCTTTTCTAAGCTGAACAGTCCCAGTCTCTGTAGCCTCTCTTCATCTGGGACCTGTTCCCAACCCCTTATCATGTTAGTTGCCCTCCCCTCTCCCAGCCTTAATCTTCCCCTCTCCCACCTCCTTTTCCCAGTCTCCCCCAGTTTTGTTCAATAAAGACAGAGTCAATGTTGGAAGAAACGTTATCTTTATTTTGTACATCAAGAAGAAGGGGGGCTAGGGAAGGGTAAGTGGAAGGAGGTGAGGGAGGAATGGGGTACGAGCCCCCGATGGGGAGGACTGGGCTGGCTCTGCAGGCTTCTGGGGGTGGAAGCTCTCCTGCAGCCCCCCGATTACCCCCTCTCCCCAGATGGCAGCCTGTGGCAAGTGCAGCCGGGCTGATGGCTGAGTGGTGTGATGTGCCCAGTGTGGGTACTCCGGGCACTCCAAGCCAGGACTGGTTTTCAAGCGGGGCACCCCTTAGAACTGTCTGTCCGGGGTGGGGGTCGGGACCCTTTAAGCGCAGCCCTCGGCTAGCCTGAGACTGCATCTCCACGCTCTAAGTCCTCCTCTGATGCCCTGCTGGCACTGCTTCCGGCCATCCTTAAGCCCTGTTCAGAGTCCACTCAATGTGGACTTGGTAGTTCGAATTAGCAAAACTAGTTTTTAGTTCTAGACGCGTTAGTTCGAATTAGCTTAGTTCGAACTAGCGCTGTAGTGTAGACATACCCGAAGAGAGGAGCCAGCAGGGGTAGAATGAATTGTGTACCAGGTCCTGGAAACAAGAGCATCTCCTCCAGATCACCCATCCACACCTGAACTGTTTAAAAGCTTGGCTGCCAATAAAGACACCTTAGCTCAGCAAATGCCAAGCCAGGCACCTGTGTTTGGACACGAGGGGTGCACAGGGATGTGAGAACCAGGAAGGCTGATCTGTGAATTCACCCCCAACCGTCCCAGTACAAGACAGACGCTTGCGCCAACCAGCAGGGGTCACTGCTCCTCCGGTTTGGCTTGGACAAAGGTGCCCATCTGTTTGGTGTTCGCGTCTCGGAGCTGCGCCAGCTGCCTCTGGCCACGGCGGAGCAGATACTCGATGTGCATCACGTCGGCCCGGGGGATGCTGGCGTTCTTCCGGAACTCAGCCTGGATGCGAGGCAGGAATCCCGGCTTCTCCCGGCCGGTGCGCAGGAACACAGGACGTGCTTCTGCAGCTTGCTATGCCGGGCCATGGTGCTATGCAGGCCACGGGGGGGCCAGCGCCACGAGGCAGGGGCTGGAAGTGAACAGAGGCGGAGATGTTAGAGCAGCATCTCATTCCCAGACGCGCCTGTGCAGGCATTTCCATGCACTTTTCACCCCCACCTGCTAGGGTTACCAGATGGTTTAAAAAAAATACCGAACAGCAGGGGCCGGGGGGGGGGGGGCGGGACTGGCTGGAAGAGAGGGGGTGGGGGGGAACCGGCCGCCGGGAAGCAGGGCTGGCTGGGAGGGGGCTGGAGGGAGCGGGGCTGGCCGGGGGGCAACCAGCCGTTGGGAAGCGGGTCTACTTGGGTTGAGGACCAAGAGGTGGGGGAACCGGCCGGCAGCGCTGCAGAGATGTACCAGAGCCTGGGTCGGATTCATCTTTGGTGGGCCCTGGATCCTAGACCATAGACACACTCCCCCCCCCCACCCCCCCCCGGAGGCCCTAGGGAAAATGGCACCCCGGCCCTGTGGACATGGTGCCCTCTCTGTTTCCCTTGGCCCCGTAGGCACTAAGCTCCACTCCTGCCACCCAACTCCTACAAGGCCCGACGGATTTCTCTGTGGCCCCCGACCCAAAAATGGATCCCCCCAGCCCTGTGTTAGGGGATACGAGGGAGTCTGGCTGGGACGTAAGTGCAAATAACTCTGCTCTTAGCAGCTCTGAACCGATGGGCTCTGCCCTGTGCCCCAACCAAGAACCCTAACATAAGAACGGCAGTACTGGGTAGCCTGTCTGCTGACAGTGGCCAGCACCAGGTGCCCCAAAGAGGGTTGACCAAAGACAATGATCAAGCGATTTGTCTCCTGCCATCCTTCTCCAGCCTTCCACAAACAGAGGCCAGGGACACTATTTCTATCTCCTGGCTAATGGCCTTTTATGGACCTAACCTCCGTGAAATTATCTAGCTTCTCTTTAAATCCTGTTATAGTCCTAGCCTTCACAGTCTCCTCTGGCAAGGAGTTCCACAGGTTGACTACACCCTGTGTGAAGAAGAACTTTCTTTTATTAGTTTTAAACCTGCTACCCATTAACTTCATTTGGTGTCCTCTAGTTCTTCTATTATGGGAACTAATAAATCACTTTTCTTGATTCACCCTCTCCACACCACTCATGTTTTTATAGACCTCTATCATATCCTCCCTCAGTCTCCTCTTTTCTAAACTGAAAAGTCCCATCGCTTTAACCTCTCCTCATATGGGACTCGTTCCAAACCCCTAATCATGTTAGTTGCCCTTTTCTGAACCCTTTCCAAGGCCAAAATATCTTTTTTGAGGTGAGGAGACCACAGCTGTACACAGTATTCAAGATGTGGGCGTACCATAGTTTTATACAGGGGCACCCTGAGTTACCAAACCACATGACACTGCCCATTAAAAACCCACCAGGACTTACCCAGCGTTTATATGCAGAGGTCCCGCACCAGCAGCGGTCTGCACTGGACAGGAAACCATCCGCCCAGCACGCGCGGGAAATCACAGGAACCCAGCCTGGACGGTCCAATGCCCCAGCCCTGACAGAAGAAAATCAAGGTGTGCTTGAAGTGCCACGCCCACCATCCCTTGGTCCTCTGGGGCATTCGGCACATCCTGCTGGGTGAAAGGGCCGGTCACAGCTCCAGGGTCTGTCACACTTCAGGGCCTTTGGCAGCTCCTATTCACCGGGGTCAGGCAGATAATCGCCCCGAGCTTTCCCAGCACTTTTCAGCATCAGCTCTCAAAGGGGGGCAGCGTGACCCCCATGGGAGCAGGGGAATGTCAAAGAAGGAATGGGGCGGGGCAGGGGAGGCAGCCAATGGCTTCTCCTAATGCAGTGGTCCCCAACCATTTGAGGTTGCCGGGCGCCAAGGGGTGTGGCTGTTTGCCCGCAGGGCGCCCTGGAGCGGAGCCCCCCATTGCGCACCCGGGGGCGGGGCCCCCCCATAGACACATTCCCAGGGCCGCCCCCCCCCCACAAGTACCGCATGCCCAGGGCCGGGCCTCCCACCAAGCGCCGCGCGCCCGGGACCGGCGCTCTCCCCCCAAGCACCGCGTGCCAGGGGCCGGCGCACCCTGCAAGCGCCACGCGCCCGGGGCCGGCACTAGCGCTGGCACTCTCCCCCCCCCAAGCACCGCGCGCCCGGGGCCGGCGCTCTCCAAGCGCTGTGCGCCCAGGGCTGGCGCACCCTGCAAGTGCCGCACGCCCGGAGCCTGCGCTCCCCCATGCGCCACGTGGCCATAGCGCGGGCAGCCAATCTGCGGCGCCCCCGGGGCCGGCGCTCACCGTGCACCATGCGCCCGGGGCCAGCTCCGGCACCGCACATGCGCCACGTGCCCGGGGCCAGGCCAGCCCTGAGCACTTGGCGGGCGCATACAAATGCGGGCACCATGTTGGGGACCACTGTTCTAATGTTAGCAGTGGGGACACCAAGTTCGGAAGTGAATGGTTAACCAGTAAGCCGGTTATGGTTAACCAGAGGGGGCTGGAGCAGCCCTCCACCAGCCATAGGCAGAGGGCACTCTGGCACACCACGGGTAGGGTTGCTCAGCAGTCACAGCAGTGTGCCAAGGGGGTAGGTGTGTGGGCTGCTCCAAGCCCATCTTTAACACGTCCTACGTGTCCCATTTAATCGGTTAACTGGTTCAACATATTGTTTAACTGGTTAGCTAATTAAATGAGATTTTACATCCCTGGCACCAAGGTGGCTAAAAGTAGGGTTGAATTGGGACTAGAAATTCCAGGATTTTGACTTTTTTTTCCTGATCACACACAGTTCTGCAAATAAATTCACGTTTTGTTTAGATTTTGACTTTTTTTAAATGTAGTACGGTGGATTACGGAAGATAAACTTTAAAGAGACCAAACAAAGAGTCATTTCAGGAATGGAAAACTACATTTTAATGTTCTGAAATGGTGAAGTTTTCCCCTTCCAAACAAAAGGTCACTAAAATCAGCATTTTCCAATGGAAAAACATCCCCTCAGAAAACTTCCTTCCAGCTCTAGTTAAAACGGACGTATTTTGAAGTGTATAATCAACCTCTGGAACTCACTGCAAAAGGATATTAATGATGGCGAAGGAAAGGGGAGGGAATCATAGAATCATAGAGCTGGAAGAGACCTCAGAAGGTCATCAAATCCAGCCCCCTGCTCTAGGCAGGACCAATCCCAACTAAATCAACCCGGCCAGGGCTTTGTCAAGCTGAGACTTAAACACCCGCTGTGTACAGCCTGTCTGATCCCTTCTGGGGAAGCATGGGTGGGAAGAAAGAATTAGACAGGGTTAGACAAACCCGTAGGTCTTGGTTGACTTCGTCCTGCTTCAGGGCAGGGCGCTAAACTTGGGGACTACTCTAGTCAGACTAACATTTCAATCAATCTTGTCAAGAAACAGGCAAAAAAAAAACCCCAACCCAAACCAGGGAGAAACACGTTCCTTGGTTTGTAAACACAGACACAGAGAACAGCTCCTTCCGTTAGGGGGGGTGGGAATAAAGAAAATAATCCCTCGCCCCCTCCCCTTCCTATTTGGTCCTAAAGGATGAAGATTTGTGCAGGCTGCGGGGGCAGGACTGATATTCAGGGAATGGGGAGCATGGGGGAGAAGGGGGCAGCTTGCTTACAATCCAGGGGCAACCCCGTGCCTCGGGGCTGGCCCAGCAGAGGCAGGATTTCTGCAGCGCAGGGGGACACGAGGTGAAACAAGCAGCGACTCGGCCGATTGGGGCTTGTTATTGTAGGGTCGCATTGAAGCAGACACTGGCACCAGCGTCGCCTCCAAGAGCGAGGGGAGCGCGCGGCCTGGTAACCCCGGACGGACCCGGACCTGGACCCCCCTGCGCTGCGGGGCCAGGAGTCACCGCCCCCCGCCCCTCACCTCTGCCTCCCGCCTGCTCGCAGCCCTCGGGCCCGCGGCAGCAGCTGTGCCAGCCGGCTCCGAATGTTGAAACACCAGCAACATTAGCCCTCGCTTCCCATTGGCTGGAGGGCCCCAGGGGCGGGCGCAGGAAAGGGGAAGCTCCGCCCTTCGAGGGCCACGTGGGCCGGCAGTGGAAGTTGCAAGTCAGCTGGAGGAGAGAGGGGCCCGGCCCGCACCGCAGCGCTCACCTGCCCTCACGCCCCACGCTCCTGCTTTTCCCTCCCTGCGTTGTTCGACCCAACCCTCACCCAGGCATCCACCCAGTTCACCCCGATTCTCACCCCTTTTTAAACTTGTTCCTAAGAAACCCCGATCGGTTCCTGGGAAATTCCAAACAACTCTTATCAGTGGTGCCCGTTACATACCAGCTGGGTTTTCCCTGTGATATTTACATACCCCCTGCCTCCTTTTCCCCCCTCCCATTTTTTCCTCCCCTATTCATTTTGGTTCTGGACATACAACACTCCAGTCGTCTGAAGAAGTGGGCTATGCCCAGGAAAGCTCATGATCCCATTGACACGGTTTGTTAATCTTTAA
This sequence comes from Pelodiscus sinensis, assembly GCF_052426305.1. Lineage (NCBI taxonomy): Eukaryota > Metazoa > Chordata > Testudines > Trionychidae > Pelodiscus > Pelodiscus sinensis. The sequence goes on along the minus strand of NC_143069.1, from coordinate 24,553,859 downwards.
GGTGACTATATGTTGTGTTTTAAGTTTTTCCTGTTACAGACTCACTCAGCTACCCCTCTGAAACTCGTGGGCTCTGTCTACACTGCAGGCTTCTTGCACAAGAACTGTTTTGCAGAAGAGTTCTTGTGCAAAAGGTCTTCCATACGAGCGCGTCCACACTGCCATGTGCTTTTGCAGAAGAGATGTGCTTTTGCACAAGAGCATCCATGGCAGTGTCGACACTCTCTTGCACAAGAAAGCTCTGATGGCCATTTTAGCCGTAGGGGTTTTTTGCGCAAGAAATTCATGTTGCCTGTCTACACTGCCGCCTTCTGGAAGAGCTCTTGTGCAAGAGGGCTTATTCCTCGTGGGGAGAGGAATAACTCTTCCGGAAGAAGCCCTGTTTGCTGATGCTGTACTGTAATACTTGTGCAAAAACACGCACGCAGTGTAGACACTCTGCAAGTTTTTGCGCAAGAACAGCTGTTCTTGTGCAAAAAGCCTGCAGTGTAGACATAGCCTTAGAGGGGCAACCCCAACAGTCATTACTAACAAGGAGTCCTGTGGCACCTTGAAGATTTATTTGGGCATCAGCTGTTGCGGAGGAAAAGCAGGTCCAAGTGTTTTTTACCCCTGGAAGCGGATGCCCAAATACACGTGTTAGTCTTTAAGGTGCCCCAGGGTGCCTCTGTTTAAACAAGTGGAAGAGAAGGGCCTGTGTGCACCTCATAGGATGCCAGGCTAGACTGAAGATCACAATGGCCCTCTCTGGCCTGGAAGTTAATGAATGGTTGCATCTGGCCAGGCTGCCTCTCTTTATGCTTGCATTAACTAACTGGGTTATTTGCAGGTGTTGTACTCAGTCCAGCTGTGTCGGAGCGCCTGCTGCTGGAGGAGAACGCAAAAGTTCTGTTACCTGGTTTGTAAGTCTGGAGCCTTCTCTACTGCATGAGGTACAAGCCACCTGGCTCTTCGCTAAAGTTGCAGAGCCGAGTCACTATCGCTGGATGTGGTCTCCGTGCCCAGAGTCCCCAGAGACCACAAACCAGATAAGATTCGAAATCGCCCAAGCAGATTTTTTGCGTAACAACATGCAATAATAGTTGCCAGCGAACAGACTCAGCGCTGCGCCGCTACACTTTATGGAAGCCGTGGCAATGTCCTAACACCCACTGAGCACCATCCAGTGCCCCCACACAGTCAGCTGGTGAACACCATTTGAGGTGAACTTTTATACATTCCTGATGTATCAGGTTGCTACCCCCTGTTACCTGGTTACCGTCCCTTACCTTGCAGAAGGGGGCTTACTTCCTAGTCTTCATACTGTCAACTTACTATCTGTTATGCTGTCAACTTTGACCTGGTCCTGAACATAGGTCGGTATGTACTTTCTTTGTTGGAGGTAAATGGTACCAAGATGTTCCTTAGGACAATCCACAGAACTACAGACCGGTCAGCCTTACCTCACTCCCCGGAAAAATCAGGGAGGGGATCCTCAAGGAATCCATTTTGAAGCACTTAGAATAAGGAAAGGGATCAGGAGCAGTCAGCATGGATTCACCAAGGGCAAGTCATGCTTGACGAACCTGATTGCTTTCTATGACGAGGTAACTGGCTCTGTGGACATGGGGAATTCAGTGGATGTGATATACCTGGACTTATTCTTGCCAGCAAGTTAAGGAAGTATGGATTGGATTAATGGACTGTAAGATGGATAGAAATCGGGCTAGACTGTTGGGCTCAATGGGTAGTGATCAACAGCTCGATGTCGGACTGGCGGTCAGTTTCAAGCAGAGTACCTCAAAGACCGGTTCTTCGGTCGGTTTTGTTCAACATCTTTATTAATGACTGGATGAGGGGATGGATTGCACCCTCAGCAAGTTTGCCTATGTCACTAAGCTAGGGGGAAAGGTAGATACATTGGACGGTAGGGTATATGGTGCAGAGTGTCCAAGACATATTGGAGGATTGGGCCAAAAGAAATCTGATGAGGTTCAACAAGGACAAGTGCAGAGTCCTGCACTTGAATGGAAGAATCCCAAGAATTGTTATAGGCTGGGACCGACTGGCTAAGTAGCAGTTCTGCAGAAAAGGACCTGGGGGTTACAGTGGATGAGAAGCTGGATATGAGTCAACAGTGTGCCCTTGTAGCCAAGAAGGCTAATGGCATATTAGGGTGCATTAGGAGGAACATTGCCAGCAGATCTAGGGAAGTGATTATTCCCCTTTATTGGGATGTGGTGAGGCCACGTCTGGAGTATTGTGTCCAGTTCTGGGCCCCCCACTACAGGAAGGATGTGGATGCATTGGAGAGGGTCCAGTGGAGGGCAACAAAAATTATTAGGAGGCTGGAGCACATGACTTAGGAGAGGCTGAGGGAGCTGGGCTTGTTTAGTCTGCAGAAGAATGACGGGGGATTTGATAGCAGCCTTTAACTATCTGAAGGGAGGTTCCAAAGAGGATGGAGAGAGGCTGTTCACAGTGGTGACGATGGCAGAACGAGGAGTGATGGTCTCAAGGTGCAGTGGGGGAGGTGTAGGTTGGATATTAGGAAAAACTCTTTCCCTAAGAGAATGGGGAAGCACTGGAATGGGCTAACTAGGGAGATGGTGGAATCTCCATCCCTAGAGGTTTTTAAGTCCTGGTTTGACACAGACCTGGTTGGGATGATTGAGTTGGGATTGGTCCTGCTTTTGGGCAGGGGGCTGCACTCGATGACACCTGAGGTCTCTTCCAGCCCTGGGATTCTATGATTCTAAGGCAAGGGACTTCTTTTATTTGAGAGCCCCAATTCCTTCAACAGCAGTATAGGTCTAATCAATGGAGCTCCTGAAGAGCAGCTCTGCATCCCTTTCTACGGCAGCCCAACTGTCCTTGGAACTGGTCAGACCAGTGTGACATCCCCCTGTGTAGGCATAATGAGCTAACGTGTCCTTCACTCCCATGCACCAACTTTGCCACTTATCAACTATGTTTTTAATTTGTTCGAAGGGAAAGCTGAATGAAGCCAAAATTAATGAGTGTTTTAACTTGTAACAAAATACAGGACTGTGTAGCACTTTAAAGACTAACAAGATGATTTATTAGATGATGAGCTTTCGTGGGCCAGACCCACTTCCTCAGATCCGCTATTTGATCTGAGGAAGTGGGTCTGGCCCACGAAAGCTCATCATCTAATAAACCATCTTGTTAGTCTTTAAAGTGCTACATAGTCCTGGATTTCGTTTCAGCTACACCAGACTAACACGGCTACATTTCTATCACTGTTCTAACTTGTGTTTCTGTTCCCAGGAAATGTTGAAACGGTAGATTCCTAGGGACTGTCAAGTAGAAAGATTGACCCAAATTAGTTACTTGTTTACTTTCTTTGGCTCCACTGGAATCTTACAACAGGGATTAACTAGCTCCATTCATATCTATAATTAACACAAACAAAATCTATGTTTAGTCACAGGTAAGGTTTCCTGAGCACATGTCTAACAATCCAGACATTTAAAATCAGAAGTTAGTGGAAGGAGGCTGAAAAAGGTGAGGCTTTCGAGAGAAAAATTGCCCGAGAAAGGGTTATTTTGAACTCCAATTTACTCTGTATCAACCCATTTTTCCATTAAACCAACCTAAAGTACTATAAATAGGACTCAAAGTTTATGTCCTATGTTTTAGTTTTTGTCATAAACACCACAAGAAAAAAATATAAAGCAAATGGGAAAAAAGGGAGGATGCGAGTTATGAAAAAGCAAACAGTTGATAGGAGAAGCTAAAATTGGGGGAAAAAATCTATAACCAGTAACATAAAGGATAATTAGGAAATGTTTAAATATATCGGGAACAAAAGAAATCAGAGGAATGGTAAAGATCCATTACTGTATAAGGCTGGTCAAATTGCCAATCATGATGAAAAAAAGAAACTTCAGCAACCTGCTTGGAATTTAATGCGTTGAACTACACACAAGCCATAAAGATTGGATGTCTTTCTAAAACATATGTGGTAGCTCAACCGAGGGATGTTAAATTGCGCTTAATCAGCTAATCCAGTAGTTGGTGGAATTTCCATCGACTACTCAATTAGTCAATAAGGGTATGTCTACATTAGCTCGTTAATTTGAGCTAGGTAGGCAAAGCAGGCAACCGGAGTTGTAAATGAAGCCCGGGATTTAAATAGCCCAGGCTTTATTTGCATGTTCCCGTCCGGTCGCCATTTTGAAATTCCACTAGCCCGAAGTAACTGCCGCGCGGCTATAGAATGAGATGTAACAGTTAATTCGAACTAAGGACTTAGTTCGAGTTACCGTTTCATTGCCACATGTAGCTGGCAGGAAGGGACCTCGAGAGGTCGAGTCCAGCCCCCTGCCCTCATGGCAGGACCCAGTACTGTCAAGACGAGTGTTTCTTAAACTTTTTAAGACCGAGGAACACCAAACAATTTTTTTTTTAATGAGGATTTTTTGTTGACTCCTGAGGTCTCTTCCAGCCCTAGGATTCTATAAATGTGCTTGGTACCTGTGCCTGGACCTTTATGCTTGATCTGGCTTATACTATTTCTCTTTCCTGCCTGCGGTTCCACTGAGCCAAAGTCTTGCTTCCTAGATTTCAGGCCTGTTGCTGTTTTTATGTTACCGGCCTTTATTCGGGCCTGCTGATTTTATGTTACCAACCCGCAACTTACTACAGAGGCAACTGAGTCCCAAAAAGGAGGAGCAGCTTGTTCAAAAACACAGCAAGCCAGTGGCAGCGCTAGGAATAGGACCCGTATGTCCCAACTCCCTGTCCCCTGCTGTACTAACCAGACCAAAATACTTTGACCACCAGGGTCTGAAGCCCCACAGACAGGGGCCACGGATGGGGAGGGGGAGAGGCAAAGGGGGCAGTTGTCCCGGGAGCTGATGATTTAAAAGGGTCCAGGCCTCTGGGTCACTGTATCGACTATTATGGCAGCCGCCACTGCCAGAGACCCCGGCAAATGAAATCAATCCTAGAGCTCTGTCTGGTGCAGGGTGGGTGGCGCTAAGGCCTGATTGGCCCTCGCCTTGCCCCTCCTACCTTTAGCTTTGCCCCTTTGAGGGGGTCTAGAGCCGACCCCCTCCCATACATTACCCAGGGCCCGACAACGTCTGTCACCAGCCCCGTTGACATGAATGTGCCCCAAATCCCTCAGACCCAGTACAGTTCCCCCCTCCTCCCCCGCTCCCCCCGGATCCTTAATTCTTCTCTTGTCATCTGATTGCTTCAAGCATTGTTACAGGCTGGGGACCGACTGGCTAAGCAGCAGTTCAGCAGAAAAGGACCTGGGGATTACAGTGGATGAGAAGCCGGAGATGAGTCAACAGGGTGGCCTTGTAGCCAAGAAGGTTAATGGCATATTAGGGGGCATTAGGAGGAGCATTGCCTGCAGATCCAGAGAAGTGATTATTCCCCTTTATTCAGCTCTGGTGAGGCCACATCTGGAGTATTGCGTCCAGTTCTGGGCCCCCAACTACAGGAAGGATGGGGACGCATTGGAGGGGGTCCAGGGGAGCTTGACCAAAATGATTCGGGGTATGGAGCACATGACCTATGAGGAGAAACTGGGGGATTTGGGTTTGTTTAGCCTGCAGAAGCAAAGAGTGAGGGGGGATTTGATAGCAGCCTTCAACTTCCTGAAGGGAGGTTCCAAAGAGGATGGAGAGAGGCTGTTCTCAGTAGTGAGGGATGGCAGAACACGGAACAGTGGTCTCAGGTTACAGTGGGGGAGGTCTAGGTTGGATATTAGGAAAAACTATTTCCCTAGGAGGGTGGTGAAGCACTGGGCTGGGTTCCCTAGGGAGGTGGTGGAATCTCCATCCCTAGAGGTTTTTAAGTCTCCGTTTGACAAAGCCCTGGCTGGGTTGATTGAGTTGGGATTGGTCCTGCCTTGGGTAGAGGGCTGGACTTGATGACTCCTGAGGTCTTTTCAGCTCTAGGATTCTATGATTCATCCGTGCGATGTCACTGGAGACGCAGGGAGGTACATTGTGGGCGAAAGCCCCGATCTTGCTTCTGGTTTTGTACAGGCGGCCGTGAAAGTAACTTTACAGTTTCTCACAGGTACTGTCCTATTGCAGCCCAGGTCTTTGCAGTTCTTGCTGGAGCTGCGCACCAGGGCACTTTCACCTCTGTGTTCAGGATTCAGAGTTATCTCTTTTCCCAAAGATCTTCCCTGGAGCTGTTCAGAGAAAGCTTGCTCCCTCTCGCCACAGTCTCTCTTAAGGCAACCAAGCGAAGCGGACAGGGGACTGCAGACAGGGGAGTTGAAGAGGGAGAGCAAAGCGACCCCACCGCCGAAGAGGCTACCCGGTGAGAGTACAAGCTGTGGTGTGAGTGTGTGTGTGTGCCTGACTGTTTGAATTTTACAGTTTGAAGTGTGAATTGAGTCTGATTCCAGGGAGTGCTAGCAGTTTCAGTTTCAGCTTCTGTGGCAGTTGGGACTGAGAGCCTGCCATTGTTCCCTTGATTGCCTCTGATTAGCCTCAGGCTCAGCCTTCCCCTGTGTGACTCAGAAGGGGGCAGGCCTGACCTAGGCAAGCAGTCTTTAAAAAGCCAGAGCAGTGCGACCAGGGGAGCGAAGCGGACAGGGGACTGCAGACAGGGGAGTTGAAGAGGGAGTGACTGATGGTGATGAAGACCCGTAGCGCTTGTGCCAGTACTTCTCCTGTCTCCTCCACCTGTGCCTGTATCCAGACAGAGAACCTGAGCATGGATGCCTCTACCCAGGTCCTGGTGTGGTCTTGCTGTATTTGTGGCTTGCAATTCCCACTGAGTGATCTCCAGGCTGGGGGAGACAACCATTGTGAAAGGTGCCTGCTGGTGGAATCTCTCAGGCAGCAGGTGGGAGAGCTACAGGAGGAGGTGGCCAGGCTGAGGAGCATTCGAAGCCATGAGGAATTCCTGGACAGTATTCCTGTGGAGTCCACGGAGGTCACTGTCCTAGGATGTGGGACTGTTGACCAGCCACTTACGGAGGAGGCGGTGGTGCAGGGTGAGCACTGGCAGCTGGCTACTTCCGGCAGCAGGCAGTGTTCCACCCCTGCTCCTAACCCTCCCACTGTGTTGTTACATAACTGTTACACTTTACTTTCAGCAGGAGACAAGGAGTCACCCCCCACAGTGGAGGAGACCAGGCCTTGCACCACCAAGGTTGAGCAGTCTCCTGCCACCACTGCGAGGAGGAAACGTAGAGTAGTGGTGGTTGGAGACTCTCTTCTGAGGGGAACGGAGGCACCCATCTGTCGCCCTGACAGCTCATCTCGAGAGGTATGCTGTCTGCCAGGGGCCCGTATCCGAGATGTTACGGAGGCATTGTCGAGGATTATCCGGCCCTCTGACTACTACCCCATGCTACTCATCCACGTGGGCACAAATGATACTGCCAGGTGTGACACTGAGCGGATCAAGTGTGACTACAGGGCTTTGGGAGTACGGGTGAAGGAGTTTGGAGCGCAGGTGGTATTCTCTTCTATCCTTCCTGTCAACGGTAGGGGCCCAGGCAGAGAGAGGTGCATCCTGGAGGTGAATGCCTGGCTGCGACGATGGTGTCGCCAGGAGGGATTCGGCTTCCTTGATCACGGCGTGCTCTTCCAGGAAGGACTGCTTGGCGGAGATGGAGTTCACCTTTCCAGGAGCGGGAAGGCCTTGTTTGGACACAGACTGGCTAACCTTGTGAGGAGGGCTTTAAACTAGGTTTGTCGGGGGCAGGTGAGCAAAGCCCACAGGTAAGTGCTGAATGTGCGGGACTGGGAGATGGGTTGGAAATGGGGGGGACTACGGCCTATAATGGCAAGGAGAAAGGAGGGTCAGGGCACAACAGGGAGGCAAGATCAAATCAGTATCTTAGATGCCTATATACAAATGCGAGAAGTATGGGTAATAAGCAGGAAGAACTGGAATTGCTAACCAATAAATACAACTATGATATCATTGGTATTACAGAAACCTGGTGGGATGGGACACACGATTGGAATATTGGTATGGAAGGGTACGGCTTGCTCAGGAAGGACAGACAGGGAAAAAAGGGAGGAGGGGTTGCCTTGTATATTAAAAATGTACACACTTGGACTGAAGTGGAGATGAACGTAGGAGATAGCTGTGTAGAGAGTCTCTGGGTTAAGCTAAAAGGGGTAAAAAACGAGGGTGATATCATGCTAGGAGTCTACTACAGGCCACCTAGCCAGGTGGAAGAGGTGGATGAGGCCTTTTTTAAACAATTAACAAAACTATCCAAAGCCCAAGATTTGGTGGTGATGGGGGACTTCAACTATCCAGACATATGTTGGGAAACTAACACAGCGAGGCACAGGCTATCCAATAAGTTTCTGCACTGCATTGGAGACAACTTTCTGTTTCAGAAGGTTGAAAAAGCTACCAGAGGAGAAGCTGTTCTGGATTTGGTTTTAACAAATAGGGAGGAACTAGTTGAGAACTTGAAAGTGGAAGACAGTATAGGGGACAGTGATCACGAAATAATAGAGTTCATGATCTTAAGGAAAGGCAGAAGGGAGACCAGCACAATTGAGGTTATGGATTTCAGGAAGGCAGATTTTGATAAGCTCAGAGAACTTGTAGGTAAGGTCCCATGGGAAGCAAGACTGAAGGGAAAAACAACTGAGGAGAGTTGGAAGTATTTCAAAGGGACGTTAAGGGCCCAAAAGCAAACAATTCCGCTGTGTAGGAAAGATAGAAAATATGGCAAAAGACCAGCTTGGCTTAACAAGGAGATCTTGCATGATCTCAAAATAAAAAAGCGACGAAGAGTCCTGTGGCACCTTATAGACTAACTGAAGTGTAGGAGCATAAGCTTTCGTGGGCAAAGACCCACTTCGTCAGATGCATGTAGTGGAAATTTCCAGAGGTAGGAATAAATATGCAGGCCAGGATCAGGCTGGAGATGACCAGGTCATCTCCAGCCTGATCCTGGCCTGCATATTTATTCCTACCTCTGGAAATTTCCACTACATGCATCTGACGAAGTGGGTCTTTGCCCACGAAAGCTTATGCTCCTACACTTCAGTTAGTCTATAAGGTGCCACAGGACTCTTCGTCGCTTTTGCAGATTCAGACTAACACGGCTACCCCTCTGAAAATAAAAAAGGAGTCATATAAAAAATGGAAACTAGGACAACTAACAAAGGATGAATATAGGCAAGCAACACGGGAATGCAGGGGCAAGATTAGAAAGGCAAAGGCACAAAATGAGATCAAACTAGCTACAGGCATAAAGGGAAACAAGAAGACCTTTTATAAATACATTAAAAGCAAGAGGAAGACCAAGGACAGGGTAGGCCCACTGCTTAGCGAGGAGGGAGAAGCAGTAACAGGGAACTTGGAAATGGCGGAGATGCTCAATGACTTCTTTGTTTCGGTCTTCACCGAGAAGTCTGGAGATGTGCCTAACATAGTGAATACAAGCAGAGAGAGGGTAAGTTTAGAAGATAGGATACACAAAGAACAAGTTAAAAATCACTTAGGAAAGTTAGATGTCAGCAAGTCACCAGGTCCTGATGAAATGCATCCCAGGATACTCAAGGAGCTGATAGAGGAGGTATCTGAGCCTTTAGCTATGATCTTTGAAAAATCATGGCAGACAGGGGAGATTCCAGAAGACTGGAAAAGGGCAAATATTGTGCCCATCTATAAAAAGGGGAATAAGAACAACCCAGGAAATTATAGACCGGTCAGTTTAACGTCTGTCCCAGGGAAGATAATGGAGCAGGTAATTAAGGAAATCGTATGCAAACACTTGGAAAGTAATAAAGTGATAGGGAATAGCCAGCATGGGTTTGTGAAGAACAAGTCATGCCAAACTAATCTGATAGCTTTCTTTGATAAGATAACGAGCCTTGTGGATAAGGGAGAAGCGGTGGATGTCATATACCTAGACTTTAGTAAGGCATTTGATACGGTCTCGCATGATATTCTTATTGATAAACTAGGCAAATATAACTTAGATAGGGCCACGATAAGGTGGGTGCATAATTGGCTGGATAACCGTAGTCAGAGAGTTGTTGTTAACGGTTCTAAATCCTGCTGGAAAGGGATAACAAGTGGAGTTCCTCAAGGGTCTGTTTTGGGACCCGTACTATTCAATATCTTCATCAATGATGTAGATATTGGGATAGAGAGTACTCTTATTAAGTTTGCAGATGATACCAAACTGGGTGGGGTTGCGACTTCTTTGGAGGATAGGGACATAATTCAAAATGACCTTAGCAAGTTAGAGAAATGGTCAGAGGTAAACAGGATGAGGTTTAATAAAGAGAAATGCAAAGTGCTCCACTTAGGAAGGAACAATCAGTTCCATACATACAAGACGGGAAGCGACTGTCTAGGAAGGAGCATGGCGGAAAGGGATCTAGGGGTCATAGTGGACCACAAGTTGAATATGAGTCAACAGTGTGATGCTGTTGCAAAAAAAGCAAATATGATTCTAGGTTGTATCAACAGGTGTGTTGTAAGCAAAACTCGTGAAGTCATTCTGCCGCTCTATTCTGCACTAGTTAGGCCTCAGCTGGAGTACTGTGTCCAGCTCTGGGCGCCACATTTCAAGAAAGATGTGGAGAAATTGGAAAGGGTACAGAGAAGAGCGACAAGAATGATTAAAGGTCTAGAGAACATGACCTATGAAGCCAGGCTTCATGAACTGGGCTTGTTTAGTTTGGAAAAAAGAAGATTAAGGGGGGACATGATAGCGATTTTCAAATATCTAAAAGGGTGTCACAAGGAGGAAGGCGAAAATTTGTTCCTCTTGGTTTCTGAGGACAGGACAAGGAGTAATGGGCTTAAAGTGCAGCAGGGGAGGTTTAGATTGGACATTAGGAAAAAATTCCTAACTGTCAGGGTGGTCAAATATTGGAATAAATTGCCAAGGGAGGTGGTGGAATCTCCCTCTCTGGAGATATTTAAGAAAAGGTTAGATAGACATCTGTCAGGGATGGTGTAGACGGAGCTTGATCCTGCCTTGAGGGCGGGGGGCTGGACTCGATGACCTCTCGAGGTCCCTTCCAGTCCTATTATTCTATGATTCTATGTTCTTCAGAGCCTCTGGCCTGACGTGGAACGGGACGGGGGACACCACAGAAGAGGCCAAATTCGCCGGGGGAAACACTCCAAGGAAATGGATGCTAAAGATGGTCCATTCGCCAAGACTCATATGCAGGGCCTCTTTGATTTCAGTGTTGTCACTGTAGACCAGCGCGCGCCCGTTGAGATTATGGTCCCTGAGCCTCTGTTTGTACAGCGGGACGTTTTCCTCCTTCAAGCCGATTGTGTCCATCTGGAAGAGAAGTGGGAGCACCCGTTAGTGCCGTGCATCTACTGAACATGTCGCCAAACACGATTTTAGGAAGGGTCCGCTATAGCTCCCGAGAGGAACCTGTCTGGGCTTGCTCAGATTCTAGCAAACAAGGCGGGCCGGCCGGCTGTGGGGCCAGGCATGGTACCCTGCACACCCCACTGCCGTGTGCTTGGATTCTGCTAGGGGCACCGCTGAGCAAGTTGGCACGGCAGGGGAAATAGCATGCTCTCTGCAGGCAAAAGCTAGCAATGCAGGGACCACTGGAGGGGTGTGTTGAAATGAAGAGGGAAGGTTTCCTGACCCTGCTTGTAGGCTGGAGGGAAGCATGCAGTCAGCCTGACCTGACGGGGGTGGAGTTGGGCCTCTCGACCTAAGGCTATATCTACACTGCGGGCCTTTGCAGGCAGAAAGTATGCTAATGAAGCACTCGTTAGCAACTTCTTGGCACTCATTAGCATGCTCTCTGCAGGCAAAAGCTAGCAGTGTAGACATAGCCTCAGGGTTCTTGTGTGTTATTCTGGATAAGGGGTATTACGCTGCAGGCCTCCAGCAAGAGTATTTATGTTTTTGCCTGTCTTCTCTCTGGAGTGCATAACAGACAGCTACGGGTCTCCCAGTCTTAAAACCGACCCAAGTCACTTCAGAGCGTAAAGGATGAACCCGGGGAGAGCCAGCCAATGGCTTCGGGGTTGGAGGAAAGAGCTCCAAGGAACCGAGTTGTTCCAAGAAGAAATGTTTTGTGCAAACCAAGAGTCAGGAGCAGCAGAAAGTGGGGGAACTAGCAGAGCCCGGACTGTGGCCATCACCCTTTCCCCCTCATCCTCACTCTGCCCATTCCCCCTCATGTGCCCCCCTACTCCTGAGGCCTCAAACCCACACTGTGCCTTCCCCGAAAGCCCCCATCCCACACCGCCTGTTCCCCTCAACATCCTACCCCCACTAGTTCTCGCTCCTCTCCCTCCAGTTATGCACCAGTTATGTGGGACAGTTTTCTCCCAGCTCTGGGGCCCCTAGTAAGGGCTGTCCCTAGGCCCATGGGAAATATGTAGCTGCATAGGGCACCGGAAAATTTGGGCACCAAATTTTTGAGTTCCCCAATGCAGCAGCCATGTGTTCTTGTATGTCTGAGGATATGCCTCTGCCGGTTCGTCTCTGGGGACGCTCTGTCCTGTCTGCTGCAGGGCTTTTCCCTTCGCCCTCCCCCACGTGCTCCTCTCAGCTGGCAGTGTAATCCACACACCTAGTGTGTGTGGTTCACTGTCCCTTCGTGTGGCAATTGGACCTCTTACAGCCAGAGATAAGAACAAGGGAGCTCTACATCCTAAGCTGGGAGCCAGCTGCCTTCATGGCTCCAGCTGTCGAGGCCTCTAGGGGTGTGTCTAAACTACATGGCTCCATCGATGGAGCCATGTAGATGAGGCTGATCGGCAGAGGGAAATGAAGCCACAATTTAAATAATCGCGGCTTCATTTAAATTTAAATGGCTGCCGCGCTCTGCCGACCAGCTGATGATCAGCTGTTTGTCGGCAGATCGGGGCAGTGTGGATGCTCCCGTCGACATGAAAGCCCTTTGTCGACCTCCCCCTGATGCCTCGTGGGCCCCACGATTTGCAAAGATGACTCTGCCTGTAGCCGTCATCTGTGGGCAGCTGCTGTCACATGAATGACATTCTTCTTGCGATGAAGAGGCATGGACATTTTATCGACAGCTGGCCCTGCTCGAAGGAAGGAAACCCAAGGGTGACCCACCTCTCGGCAGACATCCTCCACCGTCATACCCAGCAGAGTGCAGGCGCTGAGCTTGTCGAATTTCTTTGTCCGTTTCAGTCTGTGGCTGCCACGTCGCAGCTCCATCTGTCTTTTCAGGGATGGGTCCAAATTGACCGTGAAGGGGAGGGAGAAGAGGGCCTCCTCCACCCGAAACCTGCCGCACAGGAAAGTGTGGAACAGCTCGGGATCCTGGTCCAGTTCCAGCAGCTTTTCCATCTGGCCTTTCAGCATGTCCAGCTCTTCCATGTACTTCTCGTAGACCTCCCACAGAGACATGTCGGGGCGGAGCGGGCTTCCATGGAAGCTGCCCATTCGGCTCCTCTGCTCCTCATCCTCGATGCACTGCAAGAGCCAGCTCAGACGGCACGGCCACTGGTTGGCAAGGAGCACCCATTCCACCACCTTCTTCGGACACACTTCATCCTTGGGGATGTTACTCGCCAGCAGCCTGATGGTGATGGTGACGGTGTTCACGATGCGCCGCATCTGCACCACGTTGTCTGTCATGAATTCCTTCAAGGCGTCATCCAGGAGGTAGTCGAAAGCATCTTGAATGAGGTCTTTGGCTCGGATACCTTTCCCGCAGCTGCCGGTTCCCAGCGCTGGGGTTCCAACCATGAGAGGTATCTGGCTGTCCTCTGCAACTGGATTCTGGGCATCGTGGTTGGCCGAATGGTAGCGAGAGATGTTGAGGAAGTCAGAGCTGGCTTCCATCTTGCCATCCTGCCGGAAGCCGACCTCTGCCTCTAGCTGCTCCTTGCGCGCGATGATATTCCTGATCAGCCTCCGCTTGGTGTCGCAGTCCATCCGAGGGACAGAGAAGGGCAGGGTGACGATGCGGTTTAAGAACTCGTAGCCGTTGTTGGCCATACCTCTCATATACTTGGAGCTTTCCACGCAGTCGACAATGATGCTGGAGTCAACAGCCAGGATGGAGATGAAAGGGGCGTCATCGTCTGAGAGGAGGATGTTCATGGCATCAAGGACGCCCACCACCTTGTCAGGGCTGCATGTATACAAGTGGGTGATCTCCAGCACCACCCGCAGCTTCCGCCGCTGGAAGATCTCCATGTACTTCAGGAACCCAGTGATTGTCCTGACTTCGCTTTTCACGCAGCTCATGAAGCCCAGCTGTGCGCTGAGAGCCGTCTGGTTCATCTGTCTCTCCAGCTGGCTCTTCTGGGTGACGATAATGTTTCGTACCACTGTGATAGTGAGCCGTATGGCAGCTGCTGCAGAGACGCTGACAGCCGTCACCCCAATGCCTTCCACGACAGCTATGGCGTCTCCCGAGGCATCCCCGATGGGGATCCCAAACACTAGGAGGAGACCACCCATCCTAATAGCTACCATGATCAAAAGGATCACAGCCACCCACAGCGGGAGGAAGAGGAACTTCTTGCTAACCCATTCCTGATCCCCTGGTCTTTTGACGATGCTACATTTCCTGTCTATGGTCCTGTAAATGCTCATGGGTAGGAGACCAAAGTGGCTTTCGATGCCGTCGCACAGTGTGGTAATGAGGCCTGCCCAGAGCTGGTCGCAGCCCGCGTACTCCCAGGCGCTGAAATGGATGAATACGTGTTTCACGTTCCTTCTCCACTTCTGCTGCTCCGTCAGGACCGGGCGGTAGAAGATCATGAGTAACAGGAGCTTGAGTAGATCCCGGCCAGTGTTGTCACGCTGCATCTTCTGCGTCCGCTGAAATTCCTCCTGGTCTTTCTTCTTCGATTCGTTTTCCATGTTCTCTGAGATAAAAGAGGAAGATATGTTAGGTACCTGGCAGTGCCTTAAATCTCTCCTCCTGAAGGGTCTTCCAGCTTCACAATCCCTCCCTTCTGGGAAGCAATCAAGAATGGGTAGCTCTTGGCAAAGCCATCCTTAGGATTGATGGGATCCTACACCGTTCTATTAAACTGGTGCCCATCTGCCCAACAGTAGCCCAGATGGATGTTGAATTTTTAGCGATGTGATTTTATAACCCTCATCCACACACTAATAAACAAACACATTTTAAACTAAGGTCCTGTCGACTCTCACAGTAAATTCAGCAAACATTTAGCAGAGGTTGGCAAATGCCTGTTAAATGGCTTCATTACCATGTCGTCGATGTTCTGCCAGTAGCTCGAGCAGACTTTGTCACTTGTAAATTAACTAGATCTTCTAGAACTTCTGCTGCTGGAGGAAGCAGAGCCACAGACCATGGATAGGAAGAGGCAGGTGGGTGGAGTGGACATGAAAACCCAGTGCTGCTCCAAATTTTCAGGTCCCCTATGCGATTGCATAATCGGCAAATGAGTACGGGTGGCTCTGGCTCTTTGGAGATAGTTGTCATCCACTAATCCCCATCCCCACAAGGTTCCTTCCCCGTCTTACGTTCCCCGGGGCAGTACTCACCCTTGATTTTGTGTAAGAGCAGGTTTTTGCAATGTCCCCATGGTGCATAAAACCCAGCAGTCACTGGCGTGGGCACAGTGTACAGGGCCTTCGCTAAAGCGAGGCAGTAGATATCCTCCTTGGTCTGGAACCCTGCAACGGGGATGAGGTAAAACACGAAGATTAGCCTCACCGAGCGCATCCGCAGTGGATGCTCAACAGTGTCTCCGCTAATATTTTTCGGTTCAAGGTACTAGGTACAAGGGGAGGGAGCAAACAAATGTCCGAAACCAGACAAGTTTATTTTAGGCTATAAATATTGGGGTGCCTGGCCTTACCCCCTTTGCATGGCCGAAGGGACAACAGAGACTTACTGACTGAATTGCTCCTCGTCCTGGAGCACTTGAGTTGGTGCACGTGTCACCGCAAATCCAGGGCACTAGATCTGTGACTACACGGCTATAAACCTGGCCAAGTGCCTCTGTCACCAGACGGTGCCTGTGGTCGGTCTTTGTGCATAACAGCGAGATCTGCAGCAGGAGCAGGCTGCGTTACCTGCACTGATCACTGATCACACCAGAGCTCCAAGAACAGAAGCACTGAGCCATGCTGCTGAGGCAACCACATCACAGCTCTTAACACTAGGAGCCCGTAAGTACTCCTGTAGACCCTGCTTTCGCTGGCATTAAGCCAAACAGCGTCCACAGAGCCCCCTGGCACTCCTGCGCCCTGCTGTGCAATGGAGAGGGAGAGATGGAGAAGAGAAAGGCCCACGTGTTCCTTTGCCCTGGCCCAGGCTAGCCTATGCCACTTCCCATGGTTCTGTGGGCCAGACTTGCAGGGCGGGGAAAAGAGATGTAGAGGTCATGGTGGGTAATCAGCAGAACATGAGCTCCCATTGTGGCGTTGGGGCTTAAAAAGCTATTGTAATTCTGGGATGTATAAACAGGAAACGCTTGAGCAGGAGTAAAGAGGTTGTCTCGCTTCTGTGATGGATGGGAGGCCCACTGTTCTTTTCTGAACATCCCAGTATTCAGTGACTAAAGGGTTAAACCTAGCTAGCTAGAAAGTGTTGGCAGGGAGCCAGGAGCACCAGTGAGAAGAAAGAGTTCAGATCTGCATTAAAAGGGAATCTGTCTGCTGTTTTTCTTTGTGAGTTTAATCCTGGAGCTGTGGAAGGGGATGAGGGGGGGGATGAATTGAACTGGGCAGGGACATCATGCCTAAAAAAAAGAATACCTGGGCCTAGAATTGGACTGGACCTTGGAAGTGTGGATACTTGAGTAGATAGAGAATGTTTATTTAGATGCGATCAGGTTATTTTTTTGTTTTGTTGTTTGGTTAAACTCCTCTGTGATAAATCCATATCCCCTCCTCTCCCCACTATAACTTTAAACTGAATCCCAGGGATGCAATTGTCTGTGTTTTAATCTGTTCTTTTCTCAGTTGCGCTATAACTCCTAGCAGCCAAGTCAGCTTTAAAAAAGAATACCTTTTTGTTTTCTTAATATAATCACCTATTTTAAGGCTATGATCTGATTTTGTATCCTGGAAAGTAATAGGAGGTCTGTGTATACCTGCCTAAGACTAAGAGGACAGCTATCAGAAATTACAGTTTGTTTTCATTTTTCTTTTTTTCTTTCCAAGTGCTAAATAAAAGGGAATAATGACATCTCTGGATCTGCTGGCAATGCTCCTCCTAATGCAACCTAATATGCCATTAGCCTTCTTGGCTACAAGGGCGCCCTGTTGACTCATCTCCAGCTTCTCATTCACTGTAACCCCCAGGTCCTTTTCTGCAGAACTACTACTTAGCTGGTTGGTCCCAGGCCTGTAACAATGCTTGGGATTCTTCTGTCCCAAGTGCAGGACTCTGCACTTGTCCTTGTTGAACCTCATAAGATTTCTTTTGGCTCTTGTGTAAAAGAGTTTGGGGTACCCTTCTGGAATACGTTCCCAAGTGACTTCTTCCTGCGTTCAAGAAGAAAAAGTTTTTTTCCACTTGGGTAGAGGCAGCAACCCTCCTAAGCTCAGGGAATCTGTGACCTTGGGGAGTTTTGAAGCAGAAGCCCATAGAGACACGGTATTTTAAGGTCTCTTTTGGGCCCACACCTTCTGCACTCCAAGTGCCAGAGTGGGGAACCGACTTAGCCTCTTTATTCGGCACTTGAACTTCTGCTGCTGGAGTTCTGTGCCCAGCTCTGGTGACCAGAATTCCAGATGGATGTTGATAAATTGGAGAGGGGTCATGTCAAGGCTGTTTCCCACTCTGGCACTCCAAGTGCAGAAGGTGGGGGCCCACAAGAGACTTTAAAATACCCTGCCACTGGAGGCTTGTGTTGGTGTTGCTGCCATCATCCAAATGCACAAACCCCTTTGAGAACCAGACAGGCGCATTTCAGAATTCCCTCCTGTGGGGTACCTTCCTTGTCCTTGACACTCCCTCCAGAGAGAGCTTGAAAACCTGTAATTTCTCCTAGAAGTATGGCTTGCTGTCTTAGGCACGTGCATACAGAACCTTCCGCCCTCTAGGATGCAGGAATCAGATCATGGTTTTAAAAATGTGACGTCTATTAACAAAACAAATACACTTGGTGAAACATTACTTAGAATCATAGAACCATAGAGCTGGAAGAGACCTCAGGAGTCATCAAGTCCAGCCCCTGCCCAAGGCAGGACCTATCCCAACTAAATCAACCCATCCAGGGCTTTGTCAAGCCAAGACTTAAAAACCTCTAGGGATGCAGATTCCACCACCTCCCTAGGGAACCCATCTCAGTGTTTCCCTACCCTCCTAGTGAAATAGTTTTTCCTAATATCCAACCTAGACCTTCCCCATTGTAACTTGAGACCATTTCTCCTTGTTCTGCCATCCGTCACTACTGTGAACAGCCTCTCTCCATCCTCTTTGGAACCTCCCTTCAGGAAGTTGAAGGCTGCTATCAAACCCCCCTCGCTCTTCTCTTCTACAGACTAAACAAACCCAAATCCCTCAGTCTCTCCTCATAGGTCATGTGCTCCAGCCCCCTAATCATTTTGGTCGCCCTCCGCTGGACCCTCTCCAATGCGTCCACATCCTTTCTATAGTGGGGGCCCCAGAACTGGACACAATACGCCAGATGTGGCCTCACCAGAGCCGAATGAAGGGGAATAATCACTTCTCTGGATCTGCTGGCAATGCTCCTCCTAATGCAACCTAATATGCCATTAGGTTTCTTGGCTACAAGGTCACACTGTTGACTCATATCCAGCTTCTCATCCACTGTAACCCCCAGGTCCTTTTCTGCTGAACTGCTACTTAGCCAGTCGGTCCCCAGCCTGAACTATGCTCGGGATTCTTCCATCCCAAGTGCAGGACTCTGCACTTGTCCTTGTTGAACCTCATCAGATTTCTTTTGGCCCAATCCTCTAATCTGTCTAGGTCACTCTGGACCCTATCCCTGCCCTCCAGCATATCTACTGCCCTCCAGCGTATCTACTTGGTTGCTAGGTGTTACAAAGAAACTGAAAAAAGAAAGATTAAAACACAGAAAATCGCTTCCCTGGGATTCAGTTTGAAGAGTTCTAGGGTAAAGGGGGATAGTTACATGTGCTTAGCAAAAAGAAGTCCAACAAACTAAAAAAATAAAGAAAATAACCTAGTAGCGTCTGACTAAAAATTCCCTGTTCTACTCACATCTCTCTTGTTCCAAGATTTAGTCTTTCCCTAGCCAAGAAAGTCGCTGGATTCTGCTTGCCCAGGTTCCTGGCTTAATTCACATCTTCCAGGCATGATCACACAACAGGCACATCACTGCTTCCAATTCAAAACCCCAAATTCTGTTTCCATTTTCTTTCCTGGCCTCCTGTCAACTCGCTTCCTGCTTCTCTAGCATTCCTGGAGACTTTCTAGGACCTTTTGTCTATGGTTTCAACCTTTCCAGGCAAGACAGTTAGGGTTAAGTCCCAAGACTTTCAGGCAACCGTCTGCTTTTGACACGACCTGCCTGTTTCTCTTCAGCTAACTCTTGCTTACTTTGGTTCAGGCCTCAGGCCTTACACCAGGCCCATGCTTCAGGCCCATCCTTTCTAGTACAGGGTGTAGCCTGGTAACAAAGCCCTGACTGTGGTATCAGGAAACCTGGGTTCTATTCCTGCCTCTCCCACAGGTTGGAGAGGTTATTCCCTGTCTGTAAAATAAGACTAATGATACTAACCTTCACTTTTTAGACCTACACACAGCAACTAGGGATTTTTATTAACTACTCAAATATCGGTGAGCCTGGCTCGCTAGATGAACCATCCGGTTCCTCTTGGAATCATGTTAAATGCTTGATCCCCATGACCAAAGTCTCAGATACTGGGAGAAGTGACACGGGGGAATAAAAGCTGCTGTCTGAGGTAAACTACCTGGCAGGAATCCCCTGGAATGGGAGCCATCGCTACCAGGAGCCCAGGAATAACAAGACTCCAAAAGTCCAGCTGCCAGGCAGTTTGACCATCTCCTTCAGGCCAGTGGCCCAGAATTCCAGGACATCTTTGGGCCTGGGTTTAAAAAGAGGCAGTACCGTGTGCTCAGCCCCTTTTTATCCATCCCCTTTCCCTCCATTGGCACGCAACCCTCAAATGGCCAAAGGTTTCCCTTTCCCTCCCTCCTTGGTTAAACAAGCTGGTTAAACAGCTCGAGGTGATGGAGTGATAAGCACCCACTGACAGAGTCGCTCGGGTTGCAGGGCCAGCATAAGTCCGCTTTTAAAACTGCCGGCCATAGCTGCAGCTACGGGAGGGGACTCTAGCAAGGGCCTGGAACAAGGAACAGGGCTCCACTCCTGCATGGGATTCGGGCTTCCCCCAGGTAGATGCTCTGTTGCTGCTTTCCTGTCTCTCCCTTCTCCAGGTGGAAGGGGACGGTTAGCCAGTGTTCCCTGCAAGCTGAGCTCTTGGGCGGCCAGCCAGGAGACATTCAAATGCTGCCCAGTTTGCTAGCCGGTAGCATGTGTTTCTAGTGGTGGTGCATGTGGTGTACTGGGTGTAGACATAGATCTTGTTGTTATAGTAACTGCGTTAGGTCACTGGGGGTCAGCCCAGCTGGTTTGGGTTTTTTCTAGCTAGCTCCGTGCTATGCAATAAAATGGACACTTGCAACTACTCAAGCTCTCTGTATTTCCACTGATTTCTTCCCATGCTGTGAAACTCCACGTGACGTAACAGTGCACATCCGTGCATGCCTTGGTGCACATAACAAAATGTATTCCGCACAGGAGTGGGGGAAAAAGTAGAGGCATTATTGCCGCTAGCTCCTTACTGAAACTCAGTGAAAGGCAGGGGAAATGAGAGATCAAGATCCTGAGACTGACAGTCCCCAGGAACAACGGGGAGAGGCTAAAGTCCCAGTTCAGCCTGACTGGCAGAGCAGGGAGCCAGGAGGGAGCCAGGGTCGGCAGAGTGGGACTGAGCTAAGGAGAGAGCAGGGGCCCGCACTGAGCTGGGGAGCAGGGCTGGCCTCGGGGAGGGAGAAGGGGAGGCCGGGGTCAGGATCGGGGGCAGTGCGACTGGCCTCAGGGAGGAAGGGGGTCAGAGGCAGCATGACTGGCCTCGGGGAGGGAGAAGGGGAGGCCGGGGTCAGGATCGGGGGCAGTGCGACTGGCCTCAGGGAGGAAGGGGGGGTCAGGGGCAGCATGACTGGCCTCGGGGAGGGAGAAGGGGGGGCCAGGGTCAGGATCTGGCCCTTCCCCCCCAGAGCTGCTTCCCATCCCCTCTTCCTTCCAGCCAGTTCCTGCCCCCCCCCCAGCCAGTCCCTCTTCCTCCCTCCCCCCTGCCCAGGATCAAGTGTGTCCGTTTTTTGGGGGGAGGGTCTACCTCGCAACCCTACGAGTCAGACCCAGCGCTGGCACCAAGTGATGGGGACTGCCAGAACTTTGGGAACCTGAGTCTGCGGGGTGGGGGTTTGTGGCAGGTCAGGAGATGAAAGGGGAAGGCACCAAGGGTCAGGGTGTAGGAGAGAGACAAATGCCAGGGGGCCAAGTGGAGACAATGAGGAAAAGGGCAGGAGGGGAGGTGTCAGTGAGGGGGGGGGGGACAGGATGATGCTAGGAGAGGAGAGGGGAAGGGCTTTGGGGGCTAGAGGGGAGAAGGGGAGGTGCTGGGAGAAGGCTTGAAAGAAGGGGTGGGCATGAGGAAGGCGGAGATGGAGCAAGGCACGTGTAAAGGCACAGGGGCATGAGGGGAACGGGGGCAGAGGGTGGTGAGGGAGTGGGCAAAGGGGGCAGGGGCAGTGAGGGAAGGGGGAGGCACCAAGAGGGTGCAAGGGTAAGGGAAGGTGCAGGTGC